>NC_047120.1:66973208-67273208 GCF_902500255.1 Thalassophryne amazonica | reverse complement strand
TTCGTTAGTAGAGAAGCTTGAATCTTCAACTGGACTGGGTTGCTTGACGCAAGGACGTTTCGCTTCAAATCGCAGAAGCTTCCTCAGCTAAAATTCTTGCTCTGGCAGTCTGGCTTCTGCTGTACGGTGGCCCTGAAGTGCAAAACACAACAGCAAATCACACAGCACAACAGCAAATTGCACAGCACAACAGCAAATCGCACAGGTAGTCCATCAAATCAGCAACGATTCGTGTCGCCCGAAGGTACCTACCTTTTCCGTTTTGGTTAATGTTGTTGTTGTTTCTCTTTTGCTGTTGTGCTGTGCGATTTGCTGTTGTGTTTTGCACTTCAGGGCCACCATAGAAGACTCTTGTAAAGACGAATAACAGAAGCCACAAAAGCTGGAGTTGAAAACCTAACCAGACCCCTCCTACCGAAAGGCAGACTGCTATTGGCTAGTGACTAAACAATTGCTGTAATTAGCACCTATTGTGCTCTAGTTAGCACCCTCCTAATGACAGCGTAGCTGTCCGTCCTAACGAAGGGACTGACGCCTCTCCTGATGACGTGAATGACTCATTACCATGAACAAAAGACTGAAACTGCTTTGACCTGAGTACCCCATTGTAAACAGGGGACAAAGCGTGTCTCAGACCCCCTCCCCGGTTAAGGCTGGGTTTCAAACATTTCACAAAGAATGCCTCCTTGACCCCTCTCTCAAACCATTTCTTCTCTCTGGCTAAGATTTTAACTTCCTTGTCCTCAAACGTGTGGTTAGTGTCTTTAAGGTGGAGATGAACTGCAGACTGAGGTCCACTGGCGCCCTCTCTGCGGTGCTGGTATAGCGTTTTGTGTAACGGCTGCTTAGTCTCACCTATGTAGTGTTCGTGTTGTGAAAGTGTAGGTACACGGACCCACAACAGGGGGCGCAATGAACGGACAATAGAGAAAGGTGAATAACAAGTTTTACTGTTGTGAACAGGGCACAACCAATACAACAATTAATACTTTGTAAGTCGAAATCTGCTGGTGTTGTGTGGGCAGGCTCGAAGGTAGGAGACGTCCGTCCCCGTCGAACCGGAACCACCCAGATTTCCTCTGCCACCGAAAACCAGGAGTACTGGAACCGCCAAGTCCCGAATTCCCAGGTGGCCACTGCCTTCGCTCGTCGGATCCGGTACTGCTGGCGGGAAAGAGCACAAACACACAGGTATGGGTGCGACAGCACCCAGTAGACGGAGAGGGGAGAAGCCGCCTCCACCTCTTGAAATAATGAAGCAGGAAGGTGAGTACTTATCCAAGCAAGGTGCTTTCTGTAATCAGCTGTCCTGAAATAGTTTAGCAAGGTTTATCAGAGTCCTCAAAATATATACTAGCAGAGTAGGTTACCTTAATCTCAAGGCGATATCTCGGCACTGAGGTGGAGACGCTGTCCTGCTGATATACTCCGTCCTGAGTGCAGTCAGCTGTGTCTAGTAATGGGTGACAGCTGTCAGCCTGACAGCCTTCGTCGGCGGCAGCGCCCTCTGGTGCCTGGAGCCCGCACTCCAGGCAGGGCGCCCTCTGGTGGTGGTGGGCCAGCAGTACCTCCTCTTCAGCGGCCCACACAACAGGACCCCCCCCCTCAACGGGCGCCTCCTGGCGCACGGCCGGGCTTGTCCGGATGGCGTCGGTAGAAGTCGGCCAGGAGGGCCGGGTCCAGGATGAAGCCCTTCTTCACCCAGGAGCGCTCCTCGGGGCCGTACCCCTCCCAGTCCACCAGGTACTGAAAACCCCGGCCCATTCGACGGACATCAAGGAGCCGGCGCACGGTCCAAGCCGGTTCCCCGTCGATGATCCGGGCAGGAGGTGGTGCCGGACCCGGGGTGCAGAGGGGTGAGGTGTGATGGGGCTTTATCCGGGAGACGTGGAATACTGGGTGGATCCGCAGTGAGGCCGGAAGCTGAAGCCTCACTGCGGCGGGATTGATGACTTTGACAACCTTGAAGGGACCGATGTACCGTTCTTGGAGCTTGGGGGAGTCCACTTGAAGGGGAATGTCCTTGGTGGACAACCACACTGCCTGCCCAGGACGGTACGTGGGGGCCGGGGCCCGCCGCCGGTCTGCATGTTTCTTCGCCCTCGTCCGGGCCTTCAACAAAGCAGAGCGGGCAGCACGCCACACCCGACGGCACTTCCGTAGGTGGGCCTGGACCGAGGGCACACCGACCTCTCCCTCGACCACCGGAAACAAGGGGGGCTGATACCCCAAGCACACCTCAAACGGGGAGAGGCCGGTGGCTGATGACACTTGGCTGTTGTGGGCGTACTCGATCCAGGCCAGGTGGGTACTCCAGGCCGTCGGGTGCGCGGCTGTCACACAGCGTAGTGTCTGCTCCAGTTCTTGGTTGGCCCGCTCTGCTTGCCCGTTGGTCTGGGGGTGGTACCCGGACGAAAGGCTGACCGAGGCCCCCAGTTCCCGGCAGAAGCTCCTCCAGACATGTGAGGTGAACTGGGGACCGCGATCGGAGACGATGTCTGATGGTATGCCATGCAGACGGACGACGTGGTGGACCAGGAGGTCCGCTGTCTCCTGGGCCGTAGGGAGCTTCGGGAGGGCCACGAAGTGGGCCGCCTTGGAGAAACGGTCCACTATCGTGAAGACGACGGTTTTTCCCTGGGACGGCGGGAGACCCGTGACGAAGTCCAGGCCGATGTGGGACCAGGGGCGATGAGGCACGGGCAGTGGCTGTAGCTGCCCTGAGGTCTTCTGATGATTGGCCTTGCCCCTGGCACAGGTGGTACAAGCCTGGACGTAGTCCCGGACGTCGGTCTCCAGGGATGCCCACCAGAAGCGTTGCCGGACGACTGCCACGGTCCTTCGCACCCCTGGGTGACAGGAGAGCTTAGAACCGTGACAGAAGTCTAGGACTGCGGCCCTGGCCTCTGGTGGGACGTATAGTTTGTTCTTTGGTCCGTTTCCGGGGTCCGGGACACGGGTCAGGGCCTCCCGGACGGTCTTCTCCACGTCCCAGGTGAGGGCGGCCACGATAGCGGACTCCGGGATGATGGGATCCGGGGGATCCGACGGTTCCGTTCTGACCTCCTCTTCGTGCACCCGGGACAATGCATCCGATCGCTGGTTCTTGGTCCCGGGGCGGTAGGTAATCCGGAAGTCAAAACGGCCAAAGAACAATGACCAGCGGGCTTGCCTGGGGTTCAGACGCTTAGCGGTCCTGATGTACTCCAGGTTCCGATGGTCAGTGAAAACCGTGAATGGCACGGCTGTTCCCTCCAACAGATGTCTCCACTCTTCGAGGGCCTCTTTCACAGCAAGGAGTTCCCGATTGCCGACGTCATAATTCCGTTCAGCGGGGGTCAACCTGCGAGAAAAATAGGCACACGGGTGAAGGACCTTATCGGTCCTCCCGCTCTGGGAGAGCACCGCTCCTATCCCTGAGTCCGAGGCATCCACTTCAACCACTAACTGGCGGCTAGGATCGGGCTGCACCAGAACTGGTGCAGACGAGAAGCGCCGTTTCAACTCCTTGAACGCGGCCTCGCACCGGTCCGACCAGGTGAAGGGAACTTTTGGAGAGGTCAGGGCTGTCAGGGGGCTAACTACCTGACTGTAGCCCTTGATGAACCTCCTGTAGAAATTAGCGAAGCCGAGGAACTGTTGCAGCTTCCTACGGCTAGTGGGTTGGGGCCAATCTCTCACCGCCGCAACCTTGGCCGGATCCGGGGCGACGGAGTCAGAGGAGATGATAAACCCCAGGAAGGACAAAGAAGTGCGGTGGAACTCACACTTCTCGCCCTTCACAAACAGACGGTTCTCCAACAACCGCTGCAGGACCTGACGGACATGCCGGACATGAGTCTCAGGATCCGGGGAAAAGATGAGTATATCGTCTAGATATACGAAGACAAACCGGTGCAGGAAGTCCCGCAAGACATCGTTTACCAACGCTTGGAAGGTCGCGGGAGCATTAGTGAGACCGAACGGCATGACCAGGTACTCAAAATGACCTAAGGGGGTGTTGAATGCCGTCTTCCATTCGTCTCCCTTCCGAATCCGAACCAAATGATACGCATTCCTAAGATCCAGCTTGGTGAACATCTTGGCTCCATGCAGGGGGGTGAACACCGAATCCAACAAGGGCAACGGGTATCGATTGCGAACCGTGATCTCGTTCAACCCCCTATAATCAATGCATGGACGAAGTCCGCCATCCTTTTTACCCACAAAAAAGAAACCTGCGCCCATCGGTGAGGTGGAATTCCGGATCAACCCGGCAGCTAAAGAGTCCCGGATGTAGGTCTCCATGGATTCGCGTTCCGGCCGTGAGAGGTTGTACAGCCTACTGGACGGAAACTCACTGCCTGGAACCAAATCAATGGCACAATCATACGGGCGGTGGGGAGGTAGCGTGAGGGCCAGATCCTTGCTGAACACGTCAGCGAGGTCATGGTACTCCGCTGGCACCGCCTTCAGATTGGGCGGGACTCGGACCTCCTCCTTAGCTTGGGAGCCAGGAGGAACCGAGGAACCGAGACACTCCCGATGGCAGGTTTCGCTCCACTGTACCACTACCCCGGACGGCCAATCAATCCGGGGATTGTGCTTTAGCATCCAGGGAAAACCCAAAACCACACGGGAGGTGGCCTGAGTCACGAAGAACTCGATCACCTCCCGGTGGTTGCCTGACACCACCAGAGTTACTGGAGGTGTCTTGTGCGTGATTGGTGGGAGTAGGGAGCCATCTAGTGCCCGAACCTGCACAGGCGAGGTAAGAGCCACCAGAGGGAGCCCTATCTCCCTGGCCCATCTGCTGTCAAGCAGATTCCCCTCAGAGCCCGTGTCCACCAGTGCTGGGGCTTTCAGGGTTGAATCCTCATATAGGATCGTGACTGGGAGTCGTGTAGCAATGTGGGTGTGTCCCACGTGCATGTTTTGGCCCACCCCTGGCCCAGTCTCTAGGGGCGGGCGTTGGAGTTTAACCGCTCGGGGCAATCGTTTGCCATATGCTCACTCGAGCCACAAACATAACAAGCTCCGTGGGCCCGCCTCCTTTGTGCTTCAGGTGCCCTAAATGTTGCCCTGCTCGTGTCCATAGCTTCGTCAGCAGGGGGAGCCGTAAGCGCACGGAGCGCCGGAACAGAGGAGCGTGGGGACGGCGGAACTCGATTGGACCCGGAAGGGAGAGGGACGACCCGTGCCTGGCCACGCCCTTCGCCTCGCTCCCGGCGACGTTCCTCTAACCGGTTGTCAAGCCGTATGACCAGATCAATGAGCCCGTCTAAATCCCGCGGTTCGTCTTTAGCCACCAGGTGCTCTTTTAGGACCAGAGACAATCCATTTACAAAGGCAGCGCGGAGGGCAGTGCTATTCCAGCCGGATCTCGCTGCCGCGATGCGGAAGGCGACTGCATAGGCAGCTGCGCTCCGACGTCCCTGTCGTATGGACAGTAATGCGGTTGAAGCGGACTCTCCTCTGTTGGGATGATCGAACACCGTTCTGAGCTCCCGTACAAACCCGTCGTATGACTGAAGGAGCCGTGAGCTCTGTTCCCAGAGCGCTGTAGCCCAAGCGCGTGCCTCCCCGCGAAGCAGATTTATCACATAAGCTACCCTGCTAGCATCAGCTGCGTACATCACGGGACGCTGAGCGAAGACGAGCGAACATTGCATAAGGAAGTCCGCGCACGTCTCCACACAGCCGTCGTACGGTTCTGGAGGGCTTATGTATGCTTCAGGGGACGGAGGAAGGGGCCGTTGAACAACCAGTGGAACGTCATTCTCACACGCAGGGTCCTCGGGAGGGAGAGCCGCAGCGGCGCCCGGAGGGCGCGCTTCCATTTGTGCGGCGAGAGCCTCCACCCTGCGGTTTAGGAGAACGTGCTGCTCGGTCATAAAATCGATCCGAGTGGTGAAAGCGGTGAGGATCCGCTGCAACTCACCGATTACCCCTCCCGAAGCCGCCGCTGCGCCCTGTTCTTCCATTGGCCGTTCAACAGCCGGTTGACGCCCCTCGGGATCCATGACGCTGGCCGAGATATCCTGTTGTGAAAGTGTAGGTACACGGACCCACAACAGGGGGCGCAATGAACGGACAATAGAGAAAGGTGAATAACAAGTTTTACTGTTGTGAACAGGGCACAACCAATACAACAATTAATACTTTGTAAGTCGAAATCTGCTGGTGTTGTGTGGGCAGGCTCGAAGGTAGGAGACGTCCGTCCCCGTCGAACCGGAACCACCCAGATTTCCTCTGCCACCGAAAACCAGGAGTACTGGAACCGCCAAGTCCCGAATTCCCAGGTGGCCACTGCCTTCGCTCGTCGGATCCGGTACTGCTGGCGGGAAAGAGCACAAACACACAGGTATGGGTGCGACAGCACCCAGTAGACGGAGAGGGGAGAAGCCGCCTCCACCTCTTGAAATAATGAAGCAGGAAGGTGAGTACTTATCCAAGCAAGGTGCTTTCTGTAATCAGCTGTCCTGAAATAGTTTAGCAAGGTTTATCAGAGTCCTCAAAATATATACTAGCAGAGTAGGTTACCTTAATCTCAAGGCGATATCTCGGCACTGAGGTGGAGACGCTGTCCTGCTGATATACTCCGTCCTGAGTGCAGTCAGCTGTGTCTAGTAATGGGTGACAGCTGTCAGCCTGACAGCCTTCGTCGGCGGCAGCGCCCTCTGGTGCCTGGAGCCCGCACTCCAGGCAGGGCGCCCTCTGGTGGTGGTGGGCCAGCAGTACCTCCTCTTCAGCGGCCCACACAACAGTTTGTTACAGTTTTCCTGACATCTGATAGAATACACTACATTGCTCTGTTTGTAACTAGGGATCATGTCCTTAGGATGAACTCCTGTCTATGTTGTCTCTTTGTTCTTTGGGACTTCTGCACTTAATCCAGGGACCATTGTGGGTACCCACATGGTCTCTGTTCGTTAGTTTCATGGTACTGAAATGAACCACAATGCACAGTTTGGTGAAATTTGCAATGTTCTTTTTAAAATTATGGTGTATTATTAAACAACTAGAAACCATTGTTTTGATGTTATTGTGGTGCTGATTTCATCAAAGTACTACGAAGAATGTATCTTATATGCAGAAAACCTTCAGCAAACAATGTTTAATACTTCTGTAAGTTAAATTTGGTTGTTGGATTGGTAATGTGTGATTTGCATTTTACTGAGAAGCAGCGCTGATATGGCTGATTGTTGTATTCATATTTGCTGTTATAAAATCAGTCTTTTTCACGTCATTGACAGAAAATGTTCTGTTTTAAAGTAAATATGCATATTTTTGAGTGACATAACACTGTTATTTGATACACAATCTTTGATTGATCGAAATAGATTTTGTGATTGTTGTCTTGATAAATTCTGCATTTATGTCTCGAGACCCTTAATATTTCACAAAAATCAGTGTAGTGTCCGTACACTACTATTTAAATGGTTTAGACTGATCTAGTTTAGCACTATTATTTCACTGAAAAGTTCAAATTTCTTTAGTAACAACTAAAATTATATTTACATGCAACAACTGATATTTAGTGTAAATCAGCAAGGCTGATTTGGAATTCAGGTTTGCAAAATGTAGTGTCCGTACACAAAGATATTTTGTGCTGCAAGTCTGGTCAACAAACATAGAAACCGGTTGTATTAGAGTTACAATAAATAATGCAAAGCTCACTTCCATGCTGTAATGTATGTAACATTCAACTATGTAGGAGAAAACGTTATATTTTTCATAATAAATGGTAGATATGGTTTTTACTCATTTTGACCATGCTTGTTATGCATTTGGAAGCAATGACTAATTTTTAAATAAACGAAGATTATATCAGTTATCAAGTTGTTCACCAATGAATATGGCTTTATACACCCTAAAGAAAACCATACACCCTGAGGCCAAAACAACTTGATAATGATTTTATCATATACCTATAAATGTTAAATGTTGTACGGTTTTCTAAAGGGTGTAAAAAGCCATATTCATTGGTAAACAACTTGATAATGATTTTATCATATACCTATAAATGTTAAATGTTGTACGGTTTTCTAAAGGGTGTAAAAAGCCATATTCATTGGTAAACAACTTGATAATGATTTTATCATATACCTATAAATGTTAAATGTTGTACGGTTTTCTAAAGGGTGTAAAAAGCCATATTCATTGGTAAACAACTT
The DNA here is from genome assembly GCF_902500255.1 of Thalassophryne amazonica. Lineage (NCBI taxonomy): Eukaryota > Metazoa > Chordata > Actinopteri > Batrachoidiformes > Batrachoididae > Thalassophryne > Thalassophryne amazonica. Next base: position 67,265,052 of record NC_047120.1, on the reverse strand, counting down.
GATAATGATTTTATCATATACCTATAAATATTAAATGTTGTACGGTTTTCTAAAGGGTGTAAAAAGCCATATTCATTGGTAAACAACTTGATAACAATTTTATCATATACCTATAAATGTTAAATGTTGTACGGTTTTCTAAAGGGTGTAAAAAGCCATATTCATTGGTAAACAACTTGATAATGATTTTATCATATACCTATAAATATTAAATGTTGTACGGTTTTCTAAAGGGTGTAAAAAGCCATATTCATTGGTAAACAACTTGATAATGATTTTATCATATACCTATAAATATTAAATGTTGTACGGTTTTCTAAAGGGTGTAAAAAGCCATATTCATTGGTAAACAACTTGATAATGATTTTATCATATACCTATAAATATTAAATGTTGTACGGTTTTCTAAAGGGTGTAAAAAGCCATATTCATTGGTAAACAACTTGATAATGATTTTATCATATACAGTGGTCCCTCGTTTATCGCGGGAGTTACGTTCTAAAAATAACCCGCGATAGGCGAAATCTGCGAAGTAGTCAGCGTTATTTTTTACAATTATTATAGATCTTTTAAGGCTGTAAAACCCCTCACTAGACACTTTATACACTTTTCTCAAACAGGCATTAACATTTTCTCACTTTTCTCTCCTGTGTAAACACTCAAAGTTCAAACCTTAGCAGAAAAAAAATAGAACGGTTTCCTATAAATAATTATGATGGCTTTTAGAACTAACAAATTTAATTTTAACGATCAACCTACGAGGTTGGACGCGTAAGAAATTATTAATAGTGACTCACCAGTATTTCACAGTTCCTCTGACCGCGCCTCTTCGTCGTGGTGCCGCTCCGCTGTCCGGATTGGCTGATTACTCGGGTGATATGAAAAATATTACCCGTCCACGAAAAGGGTGTATTGCTATTTATTCTTTAGTGCTTTATCCAGTCATACTGGCGTATCATTTATAGGTATATAATATTCTATCCACCTAGAAAACATATTAGATATATGCATCACATATTTAAATAACAGCACCTTATCATTTAACAAATGATGAAACTGTAGTGTCCGTACGCCAAACTTTGGCACAAAAAAACATGCATTTTGAAATCAGCTCTAGCTTTTCAGGAAGTGAAGTTAATAAAAAGATAGTTTGGCATTTATTAGACAACGCTTTTCTGAGTGTAAATAATTTAATATAGGAACATCAAATTTCTCCCCTTAGTGTACTCCACTGGTACCCCTTGATTGTGATCTGGCTGACTGTGATGAATGTTTGGTATCCAAAGTAAAGGTCAGCATCCATTGAATTCTATGACATATGTAACATGATAACGAAGCATGACACATGGTGCAAACTATTCCTTTATTTATATCCACACACACAATACATAAACAACCTTCTTTCATCAGTAATTTGTGGAATAAACGTTTTGTTACTTTCAGTGCAAAATGGACTGTATTGATCTGTTTATGTTTAACATACACATCTTTATCTTGACATGTTGATATAATGAGGCACATTTTACATTTACATTGAGATTTGTGCAAACATATGTTTTAAAAAAGCTTCATAACAAACACTAGTTAACTGCTAAAGAACGTAGTGACTTCAGGTCACGGTTCCGTGTTGTTGGTGTCCCACTGCAGCCGCTTTGATCACGTAATTAGGACTTCTGTCCACATGCTGCCACACTGGAATTCAAAATTACACTTTGAAGTGCAAACAATCACACATGAGTAATAGTACACTGTAGCATATTGTATTAATGTTGACTTAGTGGAGTGCAGACCTTCAAAAACTTGACAGTTTTAAGTAGAGAGGAACATTTTCTGGTTCCCGTGTTATCCAGACCTCCACATAACTGGACCATTTCACATCCCGCACTGAAACAACTTGCTAACCATATTATGAGGAAAACAAAACATTATTTATATAGTGCGCACACATATCTTGTAAAAAAAAAAAAAAAAAATATAGCCATAACCTGTAATCAAGCACTACTCAAGAATCAACCTCTTGAAGTCCAAAACTCCATTACCGAGTGATTTCTCAAAAATACTGCAAAACCAGGTCTTTGTTTTGTACCTTATATTATGGCACACCTGTTCCCCGCTGCTTGCAAAGCTTCATTGAAGCTACCTCACGGAAGTCAGTGAACTACGCATACACACGAATGCTATAGAACTTCTTTAAACGTTAAGATGTGCTGTTGTGCACATACACTTTGTAAGATCTGTTACCTTTGCAACAATCACTGGTGTGGAAGGAAACTGAAAAGTTGTTTTCTTGAGTACCACTTTGTGTATTACTGCGAAAAAGCCAGTAGAAAAGGGCCAAAGAGGTTCGACAAGATGCACATACAATAGGGTCAAAAGACTGTCATAAATAAATGAGGATATGATTTAGAAGAAGACGACTCTAGCGGCTTTGGATGGACTCTTCTTGAGACTGGATCCTCATCTTGGTGGCCCTTGCTGCCTTGCGGGTCATGGTGGTGCAGCGGGTGAGGATCTCCTCGGTCTTAGGTCTCGGCGGCACCGTGGGAGGAGTGGGGCTCCCCTGGCTGCTTTTGGGCCGTACTGAGAGACAACTGGCAAAACCCAGGCTGATGTGACTCAGATTGAGGCTGCTGCTCAGATCCTCCTCCCCTAAACTGGAGGTGGAGTAGTTGCTGTAGGTGGAGACGCTGGAGGCGGTGCTCATTTTGCGGAAAGTCTTATCCGCGGTGCTGTCATCCGTCTGGATAGGCAGTGGATTCTGGGCCCAGCTGTCAGAGAGGACGTCCACGGATCGGGCCTTATGGAGGAACGCGTGCACGTCTCCCTCACTTTTTCGCTGAAATTTGCTTTCTTTATTGTCGCTGGGCGGATAAGAAACTCCCGTCTGGCTAAGGGTCAGAGTGGAGCTCTGCAGCTTCTTCTGCATGCTGTAGAGACCCGCACGAGGGTTGCTGTAAGGTTGGAGGTACATGGAGGGTATATAACCCACTTTACCACTGAATCTAGAAGAAAAAACAAGGCAAAACCAAAAGTTACTTCTGCTGCGGCTCAATCAAATCTTCTAAAACACATCAACTCTATGATAGCCTGTTTTCCAGAGTAGAAATGGAATTTTTTAAACAATTTTTGGAGTTTCTGGAACTTGTTCATGTTTTTTGTCCCAGATATACAACGTAGACAACCACAAAAAAAAAAAATTTTCATGATTTTAATTATGCAGGTTCTGATTAAACCTGAGGCTTTTTTTTTTTTTTGCCTTTGTTAGCATAACACTCATCTGCAGTTGAGGCTTTTGAGTGATTTTTTTTTTATTATTTAACATTAAAATGTGTTTGTTGAGTTCTTGTCTGCAGATTTCTGACCTGATGAGCCACCAGCCGTTGTCAGACTTCCTGAGCACTTCCACCACAGATCCGATGACCACAGACACCTCATCAGCTTCCTTAGTGGAGTAAGTCTTGACAGCGCAGTACAGAGAGGCTGGAGGACAAGACCGAGACATGGAGTCTGAGCAACAAAGATGACTCTGGTGTGACGTGAACACGTGGAAAATAAGGATCGTTTCACGTACAATCTGACACATTATCCAGATTTCTGATCTTAGTATGTTGGATAAATAGCACTCTCCAGTGTTGACTCTTCCTTAAAACATCACGTGTGTTTGGCTCTGCACTCCAACGGCTGTTTTGATCTATGTCAGAGAGCATATTTCTACCCATTTATGTCTCTGCTAACACTTTCATTTGGTCTTTTATTCCTGTGACCTTTGCTGACATTCTTTAATCATGATTTCCAGCCTTTGATCCCAATCACCCATGTTTGACTTGTGATGTTTGATCATGAGCTTTAATCTTGATTGCTGATGTTTGATCCTGATACCTGTTCTTTGACCTTTTTGTTGCCTTTTGTCTGTCTCTTGCTTTGATTCTGTAATTGGGACCAAAGGAATCGGGATCAAGGAGTGGATCCCAACTTTTGATCCTGATCACTGATGTAATCGGTAATCCTTGTTACAGGATCAAAGCAATCAGGATCATAGATCAAAGATGAATGGCAGGATTAGGATCAAAGGAATCAGTATCAAAGCTCAAAGAGGAAATTAAAATGCCATACTTCCCCCATCACCTTCTGCTAAGTTCTGATCACATCTTTTTTGGGTTTTCTGATGACTGACTGTCAGTGAAAACATAACCTCTTTGATGTGAAAAAGTGTTTCTCTCACCTCCCTGTGGAAATCCCTGGACTTCATCTTCCTCCTGGTCCCGTAACTCCAGGTAGGGTGCAGGGAACCAAGCCAGACGTTTTTCTTCATTCTCTACCAGCCACCAACCTGGAGATGCAACAAAACACCATTTTCACACAGCAAAAATGGGCGCGAGGGAGCGTGCGCGCAGGATTAAAGAGCCTACCTGCAGGATCTTTGATGAGAACGTCCAGCTTCTCATCCATGGCGACTTTAAAAGGACGGTTCTTGGTGTCCTTTGTCTCATACTCGGCCACGCAGCAGTACGTCTGAGTGATTAACGGGTGCGTGATGTTGGATTGGAGTTGCCGGGTGCCATCTTGGCCCCCATCACCTGACACGCCGTCGGAGAGCACAAGCATGAAGCTGCAGGAGAAAAAGATCACGCTGAGTGAGATGTCTAAACGGGGAGGAATGTGAGCTGCAGCGCTGACCGCGCCCTACCTGTTCTTGGTGAAATCTGGCTGCAGGTCGTGATCCTTGGGCATGAAGAACTGCGTGACCTCTGAACTCTGAATCACGGTCAAGTCACACTGCAGCAGCTTGGCACAGTAGCTCTCCAGGAACCTCAGGCGTTGAATCGATCGGTTGAATCCTTTCTGCGGCATGCTGCTTTTTATGGCTTTTACTGGAAGCAGAAGAGGGTGAGATGAAAGCGTTAGGAAGCCTGCAGACGAGTGGAGCAGAAATATTACGTTTCAAGCAATTAGCACGTAAACAACCTTTGAAAATGTGATGATGTCACTCATTAGAAGAGACGTTTCTGTCACAGCTCACAATGTTCCAGACTTAATTATCCTTAACTAACTGGTAACTTAAGTTACTGGTTCTACGGCACATTATACGGGGTAACATGCATGTGTGTGTTCAGAGCTTTGTATATTTTAGAATTTCAACTTGAAATATTTCATGAGTCCTTCATTCATTCTCGAAGGATCCTGATCACAAAACAACCAACAACCTGTCTGTCAGATTATGCAAAAGAATTTACAGTGAGGTGAAAAGGTTTTAGGCACACATAAAAAAAAACAAACAAAACAAATGGTATCAGATTTTTTTTCCAGTTTTCCCAACAACAACAACAAAAAAATCTCATTTGTAATACAAATCAAATTCAGTTTTCCTGCCAATATAACTAACAGAATTTTCAAGTTACGAAATTAATTTTCTAATTAAAAGAAAAAAGTTTCCTTTTAAAGTAAGAAAATGCAAAAAAAAAAAAGAAAAAAAAAAAGAATGCAAAAGGCACGTGTCCAGCTGCAAAATGCAGCGAGAAAGAGAGTGACAGAGTGGAAAGACGGATAAATGGATGATGATGAGCCACATGCATGCATGATAAAAATTAGGAGCAGGTATGATTGACATGCATCTTGAAATGAGCTTGTTTTTCACTTTCTTCCATTTACAAAGTCTGGTGGCCAGTTCTTAGAAATTGCCTGAGATCACCAAAAAGAAATGATGTAGTTCTAAATGCTGCAAAAGTGGTCTTTTAAATACACCACTGCACTTAAAAAAATGATTAATTGGATTAACTCAAATCACATCCATGCAAGATAATGTAATTTAATTTAGTTGGGACTATATATATATATATATATTGAGTGAATATGCACATTATTGAACATTCCTTGGAGGATGATTCCCAGCAGAAACTTACATTTAAATTTGGGGATCATCCGGTCGCTTTTCTGAAACAGACTCAGAGTGGGGAACTTCTTTTTCAGCTGCCCCTGTTTTAGAAAAAAAATTAAGATATTATTGATGCATATTGTGTGTGTTTATATTTTGGTGTAAATCGAGCTGTTTTGAGGATTTCACCTACATGGAATTTCTTGAAATCATGAAAGGACCTGTAAACAATCACTTCACTCTGGTCAGACCATGACACAGATATCATGAACATCTGTGGAGATTTACAAAAAAAAAAATCAGTCAGACAGTGGGGAGGGGAGCGTCTGTCAGCAACAACAACAACAACAACAACAACAAGAACAAACAGCATGTTGTTCGCTTTGTGAACTCACTTTGAGTTTGGGCGCGTCCCGGTGCAGGGCTCCGATGATGCGGGCGGAGATTACGCAGCGCTGGCCAGACATCGTGCGCTCAGGTGCGTCTCAGATCGCAACGTGGAGAAGATGCGGTGGCGCACTGCGCTAAATACTCCACTAGGTGAGGGGGCGTGGTCAGCACCTGAGAGGGCGCGAGGAAGCGCGCGCACCTGCGTCCAGCATCACGTCCGCACCGACACAAACCGCGTAAACAGTGTTCACGGGTTCTGTCGCACACAAACATTAATTGATTCTAATTACAGGGGTGTAGCCAGGATTTTCCCTGTGGGGCAGCTTCTTTTGTTGACACCTACGAAGCAGGTGCCCTTTTCATTTTGTTAGATATGACAGTATGTAACATTTATTTTAATGATCTTAATCACAGACTAAGAATTCACACACACACGCGCACACAGATTTCAGAATTGATGAAAAGCGAGGTTCATGCTGGGCCCTATAACCCCCCCCCCCCCCCCCCCCCCCCACCCCCACACTAATTTATCAATCGCCCACATGCTGAAATCAGCCTGCATCAATATATAGATATTTTATTTTTAGTTATTTTTTGGCGAATTTCATTGACAGTAACGGTGCAGCTGGTGCAAGAACCGGCACGTCCGCTAGGTGGCGAGTACGCTTTGGCCGAAGACGGCTGAAGTTTCCCGAGCCGGGCTCGGAACTTGCCGCAGGTTGGACGCGAAGTAAAACGGCTGCAAGGTTTGTTCCACAGATTTGGAATGTCTACGGTTTGTTTTTCCTCAGGGAACTGCAGCTCTTCTGTTCCGTGTGCCTTCTGACGAACTGTAGCTGAAATTTAACATCTTTGTTTTTTTTTTTTTTTTTTTGTTTTTTGAAGAAAATGCTTGTCTCTTGTTGTATCAGAAAATAATAATAATAATAATAATAATAATAATAATAATAATAATAATAATAATAATAATAATATAAAAATATTTTTAAAAATGCGCCTGCCCTCATCATATTTTTCTGATGTCAAGGATGATAATTTATTTATTAAATTTTTGTTATGGGGCCTTAAATCAAATCAAATCAATTTTATTTATATAGCGTCAAATCACAACAAACAGTTGCCCCAAGGCACTTTATATATAGTCAGTATTTTTATTTATTTATTTTTTGTGCATTTAGTTTGTGTTTGTGAATGCCATATGGGTGAGCCGTAGCTCCATTAATGTATATAATATAGAGACAAACTGTGACTTCTAATACTGCGATTTACTGCTTTTGATAAAGATGCTGACAGTGTTTGTGGTTTTATTTGTTTTTAGTGTGTTTGTTTTGTATTTGCGATCGCCTTTAAATTTACCCAGCAGCCCTTGTGGCGCTTAAACTTGAAACCGGCTTATCAGTAGCCAAGTCAATCCTAGTAGTTAGCAGTTAGTGGTTAGCGGTTAGCAATAACTTCCACTAATTTGATTTTTGTGGTTTATCAGTTTAGTGCTATAAAAGTTAACTTTTCAGATAGCGGTTTAATGGTTATCAAAGCTAACTTTTCTATTAGCTGTGCCCATCGCTGCCGGTGGCACCAATAAATGTCCCCAGAATGAACATTTAACTAATGTTGACCTCAACAGAAAAACCTGATTTTCCCTTTGATTTTTGAATCCGGTGCAGCAGATAACTGAAACAATCCTGCAAATGGTGATAGAAGCACCAAATTCAACACAAATACTCCTTAGACCTAAAGACATTCCAGAAAGTTGAGAGGCTGCAGGTTTTCTTTAAGGCCACTGACTCCAGCAGGTGATTTCAGTGGCGAACTCGTCCCATCTGCTCAAAATGATGTTAATCAGTGAAATCACATGTTACTCAGTGTCTTTCATGTTTGTGCAATATGCTCTATTCTATCGCTATGTGGCAGGTCTGGACTTTCCAGTCATGTCAGTTTTGCATTTTCAACATTCAGCTTCTGTTCCACTGCAAACAATACGCCTTTTTGTCACAGACAGCAGAATGTATTGGCTTGTGCTCCTGTTGATGATGTCAGCTGCTCCGCACAGCTTTTCTTGGAATCTCACCGTCCATAATTAAAGCTTCACTTTGCACGTGCACACACTTAACACATTTCATCTGGCAGCAATATCCCCTATCGGGAACGGGTGCGAGTGAGGAACTAGATAAGGGTCTGTGTGATGCAGGTGTTTCTTCAAAGTGAGGGAGTGTGAGAGGGCGCGGGACAGAGGGGGTAATCCCAAACACTCCCAAACACTCACCACAAGGAATGGCCCATGAACATCTTGTCTGAAGTAATGCCCGGGATTTTATCACACCAAACACATTGCATAATGGTACAAAAGGTCAGGAGTGTCCTGCTTTGCTTTTTAGTTGAAAGGATGTCAACACCAACAGGCAGGTCCAGTATTTGGACAATGACACAGTTTTTATCATCTGCATCCACCAAAACAAGATGAAACCGCAAACACGTGCTTAGATGTTCGCTATAACTCAGAGGGTTCAACAAGAACACTGCATTCAACATTTCTAAAGTACAACCGTGTATGTGCATAGTGGCTCAGTTTCAGAGCCCAAAAGTAATTGGACAAACTAAATACAGTAATCTCATTTCCAGCCGGTTTTCTTTAAAAGAGGCACCTGAAGGATGCGCGAACATTTCCATGTTACTGAATATGTCTTGGACTTCATTTAGATCAGTAATTAACAAGTACACACAGTATAGTTACGAGGTCTGTCCATAAAGTATCGTACCTTTTTATTTTTTTTTAAACTATATGGATTTGATTCATATGTTTTCACGTCAGACAAGCTTGAACCATTGTGCGCATGTGTGAGTTTTTCCACGCCTGTCGGTGACGTCATTCGCCTGTGAGCACTCCTTGTGGAAGGAGTGGTCCCGCCCCGTCGTCGGATTTTCATTGTCTGGAAATGGCGGAATGATTTGGGTTTTTTTTCCATCAGAATTTTTTCAGAAGCTGTTAGAGACTGGCACCTGGAAACCATTCTAAAAATTTATCTGGCTTTCGGTGAAAATGTTACGGGCTTCACAGAGAATAAGGTCTGGTAGTACAGCTTTAAGGATGCCCCACAATGGCGCTCGGCGCGCCGAGCCGCAATGACAGGCACGAACCACCGGATTATTTCTAAACGGTGCAGCACCGACACGCGGAATTCCTCCGCTCCTCTTTCCATGAAAAAAACTCCTGTAACAGTGGAATGTGCCGTTCATTTCCAAACTGGACGATGTGTTTTATCCGGGACATCCTCTGACTAGCACAGGAATTGCGGAAGACGTGGACATCAGCACTTTTTTGGCACATTGAGACAGATGTGCAGAGGAATTCCGCGTGTCGCGGTGGAGCCGCATGGCGCAAAGCAACGCCGTGATGAAGCCTCACAGGACATGTTCTGGCATGTCCAGGCTCATCCACAATTTCTCGGTTACTCACACGACTGAAAACCCACCGACAGCTGTCTGAAAGCCATCTCAAAGCTGTCCTGTGAGACCAACACGGAGGTGGTTTTGTGCCGCGCCATGAGCGGCACAGTGGCGCATCCGTCCGCTTTTCTTTCCATGAAAAAAACTCCTGTAACAGTGGAATGTGCCGAAAAAGAACTGATGTCCACGTCTCCTGCCATTTTTGTGTAAGTCAGACGACGTCCCGGATCAACAAAGTCTTCACGTTGGAAATGATCTGGTTGTTTCAGTGGGGTTTGAGCCTGTCGATCAGCGCTCTCAGCAGCTGTGGGCGGTCTTTAAACTGGCTGAGCACTCCTTAATCTGTGTAATCCCCATAAAATCGTCCCTCAAAGCCATCTGAATTTTCTGAATGGTTACCACCTGGAGGTCTCTCACAGTTTTTGGAAAAAATTGATGCAAAGCTCCAAATCGTTCAGACATTTATTCGCAATAAAAATCCGACGAGAGGGGTGGACCACTGCTAACACAAAGCCTGCTCACAGGCGAATGACACAACCAACAGGCGTGAAAAAACTCACACATGCGCACGAAGGTTCAAGCTTGGCTGATGCAATCACACGTGATTCAAATCCATATGGTTTTGAAAAAAAATAAAAAGGTCAGATACTTTTCTAACAGACCTCGTGTGTGTATATATATATATATATATATATATATGTGTGTGTGTGTGTGTATGTATGTCATATGTATGTCAGAGTAGAGTCTGCAGTTTGGTAGAATTGGAGTTTCTGTTGGGAAAGTGTAGTGACAGATTCTGTAATCAGAATATCATTACAGTCAATCCACAAAGGTGACGTGTGGGCAGGCTCGAGGATAGAAGACGTCCATCCTGAGAAGAGCCGGAACCACACGATTTCCGCCAGCCACAGAACCTGGTGAATACTGGAGCCGCCAAGTCCCGAATTCCCAGGTGATCACCGTCCCCGACTGTCGGATCTGGTACTGCTGGCGAAGAACAAAGACAGTCAAGTGTGGGTGTGTGTACACCCAGTAACAACAGCGGTGGGAATGCCACCTCCACCTCTCACTCAATATGTTGCAGCGATCCCTCAGAGGAAAAAGAGTGCCGTCTTGCACAGCCTCCACAAAAAGGACCGGTACTCCTGCAAACACTCACAATAAACAGATTTACAAAAGGCTGAGGATATTACCTCCAATGAAGTATGATATCTCGGCGATGAGGTGGAGATGACGTCTGGGTTTTATGGAGTGAGATGATGAAGAATGAGTAACAGCTGTCACTCCCGGCTGAGTCCGTGGCGGCAGCGCCCTCTCGTGCCTGAAGCCCGCACTTCAGGCAGGGCGCCCTCTGGTGGTGGGCCAGCAGTACCTCTTCTGGCGGCCCACACAACAGGACCCCCCCCTCAACGGGCGCCTCCTGGCGCCCGACCAGGTTTGTCGGGGTGTCGGCGGTAGAAGTCGGCCAGGAGGGCCGGATCCAGGATGAAGCTCCTCTTCACCCAGGAGCGTTCTTCGGGTCCATACCCTTCCCAGTCCACCAGATATTGGAACCCCCGGCCCATTCGACGGACGTCCAGGAGCCGGCGCACAGTCCAAGCCGGCTCCCCGTCAATGATTCGGGCAGGAGGCGGCGCCGGACCGGGAGCACAGAGGGGTGAGGTGTGGTGAGGCTTGATCCTGGAAACATGGAAGACCGGGTGGATCCGCAGTGAAGCTCCCAGCTTCACTGCGGCAGGGCTGAGGACTTTGAGGATACGAAAGGGGCCGATGAACCTGTCCATCAATTTAGGAGACTGTACTTGCAGGGGGATGTCCTTCGTTGACAACCACACCTCCTGCCCGGGCTGGTATGCAGGGACTGGGGACCGCCGGCGGTCTGCATGGGTCTTGGCCCTCGTCCGGGCTTTCAACAAGGCAGAACGGGCGGTGCGCCACACCCGACGGCACCTCCGAAGATGGGCCCGGACCGAGGACACACCGACCTCTCCCTCCACCATGGGAAATAATGGGGGCTGGTACCCCAAACACACCTCAAATGGGGAGAGGCCAGTGGCAGAAGACACCTGGCTGTTATGCGCATACTCGATCCAGGCCAGATGGTTACTCCAGGCCGTCGGGTGCGCGGATGTCACGCAGCGGAGGGTCTGTTCCAGTTCCTGGTTGGCCCGCTCTGCCTGTCCGTTCATCTGTGGATGGTACCCTGATGAGAGGCTCACGGTGGCCCCCAGTTCCCTGCAGAAGCTCCTCCAGACGTGTGAGGAGAACTGGGGACCATGATCTGAGACGATGTCGGTGGGTATCCCATGCAGACGGACGACGTGGTGGACCAGGAGGTCTGCTGTCTCCTGGGCTGTTGGGAGCTTCGGGAGGGCCACGAAGTGGGCCGCCTTGGAGAATCGGTCCACTATCGTGAAGATGGTGGTGTTGCCCTGGGACGGCGGGAGGCCCGTGACGAAATCCAGGCCAATGTGGGACCAGGGGCGATGAGGCACCGGTAACGGCTGAAGAAGTCCTTGGGACCTTTTATGGTCTGCCTTGCCCCTGGCACAGGTGGTGCAGGCCTGGATATACTCCCGGACGTCGGCCTCCATAGACGCCCACCAGAAGCGCTGCCGGACAACTGCCACGGTCCTTCGCACCCCTGGATGACAGGAGAGCTTGGAACCGTGACAGAAGTCCAAGACTGCAGCTCTGGCCTCTGGTGGGACGTATAAACAGTTCTTCTGACCTGTACCTGGGTCCGGGCTCCGTGCCAGGGCCTCCCGGACGATCTTCTCCACGTCCCAGGTGAGGGTGGCCACGATAGTGGACTCCGGCAGGATGGGCTCCGGTGGATCCGACAGTGCAGTTTTGACCTCCTCTTCATGTACCCGGGACAAGGCATCCGACCTCTGGTTCTTGGTCCCGGGGCGATAGGTGATCCGGAAGTCAAAACACCCGAAGAACAGTGACCAGCGGGCTTGCCTGGGGTTCAGCCGCTTGGCGGTCCTGATATACTCCAGGTTCCGATGGTCAGTGAAAACCATGAAAGGCACAGACGCTCCCTCCAACAGGTGTCTCCACTCCTCAAGAGCCTTTTTCACCGCAAGGAGTTCTCGATTGCCGACGTCATAGTTCCGTTCAGCCGGGGTCAACCTGCGTGAAAAGTAGGCACACGGGTGAAGAACCTTATCGGTCTTTCCGCTCTGGGACAGCACGGCTCCTATCCCTGAGTCAGAGGCGTCCACTTCAACCACGAACTGGCGGCTAGGGTCGGGCTGCACCAAAACTGGCGCAGTAGAGAACCGTCGTTTCAACTCCTTGAACGCGGCTTCGCACCGATCCGACCAGGTGAAGGGGACTTTTGGAGAGGTCAGGGCTGTCAGGGGGCTAACTACCTGACTGTAGCCCTTAATGAACCTCCTATAGAAATTAGCGAAACCGAGGAACTGTTGCAGCTTCCTACGGCTTGTTGGTTGGGGCCAATCTCTCACCGCCGCAACCTTGGCCGGATCAGGGGCGACGGAGTTAGAGGAAATGATAAACCCCAGGAAGGACAAAGACGTGCGGTGAAACTTGCACTTCTCGCCCTTCACAAACAGTCGGTTCTCTAATAACCGCTGCAGGACCTGACATACATGCTGGACATGGGTCTCAGGATCCGGAGAAAAGATGAGAATATCGTCCAGATATACGAAGACGAATCGGTGCAGGAAGTCCCGCAAGACGTCGTTAACCAAGGCTTGGAACGTCGCGGGGGCATTGGTGAGGCCGAATGGCATGACCAGGTACTCAAAGTGACCTAACGGGGTGTTAAATGCCGTCTTCCATTCGTCTCCCTTCCGGATCCGAACCAGGTGATACGCATTTCTAAGATCCAGCTTAGTAAAGATTTTGGCTCCATGCAGGGGGGTGAACACGGAATCCAACAATGGCAACGGGTATCGATTGCGAACCGTAATCTCATTCAGCCCCCTGTAATCAATGCATGGACGGAGTCCGCCATCTTTCTTGCCCACAAAAAAGAAACCTGCCCCCATCGGCGAGGTGGAGTTCTGGATCAGCCTGGCAGCTAATGAGTCCCGGATGTAGGTCTCCATTGATTCGCGCTCAGGTCGTGAGAGGTTGTACAGCCTGCTGGACGGGAACTCCACGCCTGGAATCAAATCAATGGCACAATCGTATGGACGGTGCGGGGGAAGGGTGAGTGCCAGATCCTTGCCGAAGACGTCAGCAAGATCGTGGTACTCAACCGGCAGTGCCGTCAGATTGGGAGGGACTTTGACCTCCTCCTTAGCCTGTAAACCGGGAGGAACCGAGGATCCTAAACACACCCGATGGCAGGTTTCGCTCCACTGAACCACCACCCCAGACGGCCAATCAATCCGGGGATTGTGCTTCAACATCCATGGGAAGCCCAAAATCACGCGAGAGATAGAAGGAGTTACAAAAAACTCAATCTCCTCCCGATGGTTTCCAGACACCACCAGAGTTACTGGTTGTGTCTTGTGTGTGATTAAAGGGAGGAGGGTGCCATCTAGTGCCCGAACCTGCAATGGCGAAGGAAGCGCCACCAGAGGGAGCCCTACCTCCCTTGCCCATCTGCTGTCTACTATACTCATATTTCATAAACAATGTTTTTCTCTTGCATTACATTCATGTTTTCCTGACAAGAAGCAACAAAATCTTAAAGGAGACCTGCTTTGAAAAAAATGCAGTCAGATTTTTTGAACAAAAAATGACTTACATTTACACATGAGATCCTTCTGAATGTAGTAAAGTAAATCTGGAAGCCCAGATCTGTCATTCAACTGAGAAATCTTCATTTGAAAATGACTAATTTACAGCTAACATTTAGCCCTCCGCAAACCTGTCATCACATCCGGGACACTGCCGAGACGTCAGAGAGAAGACCCTATGCCAGCATACATTGTGCGTGCCAACTATAATTTGTGGATTTACGTAAGTTTGCATCTGCACCTTTTTCTTGTCTTATACAGAAGGATCTACTTTTTTTAAAACTTCATATTGTCTTGCGGCACGTTTGGTGAGTACACATTTCTTTTATTTGTGCTTGAAAATTATTTTGGGGGACTTTATCATACGCCCGTTTGATTGAGTGGTGTCGCAATGAAAATCTACTGTCTTTAGCCTCCGGTACCATCGCGGGATATGGAGGCGAGACCCGCAAAGAATCCCAGTCATTAAAAATATATAAACCTCTCTCAGCGTCCATGGAGCTCTGGGGCTCCGATTGCCAAGACGTGCGGTGCTGTGGATTTTGCCGCAAGAAGTCTGTCCTTGCAGCAACAGGTGTACCGGCCGCTTTGCATTAAAACAGCGAGCGTAATCTCAGGACTTGTGCCAAGTGTGCTGCAGCTCCATTCAGTAGACAGAGAGGTGATGCCTGTGTTGTGCGCTGAATCTGGCACAACAGCGGCTGCAAAGCAGACACGGGCGGTGTGAGTGGCCCGCATCAGCGGTTAACGAGCTCGTTAACGAGCCTGCAGACTTAATAAGCACAGCGGAGGCAGAGAGGGGGAGAGGAAGAACGGCGCCCGCTGTTGATGTCATTGCTGATCTGAGCACACAGATTTGTATCTCACATTCATTGCAGCTTACTTTTGGATGTTGAAACCAGGACATGTATAAGTAACATTACTAACAGATAAAATCAATTTCAATGCGGGATCGGACTGAAGGTGGGAGCGCGTCGTCTTGTCCCTGACATCATGGAAATGATACGGATGTACAAACTGTTTTCACAGAGGGCTAAATTTTAGCTGCAAATTTGTCATTTTTAAACAAAGATTTCTACGCTGAATTACAAATTTGGGCTTACAGATTTACTTTACTGCATTCACAAGGGTCTTATAAATACATATCAGCTATTTCTTTCTGAAATCTGACCACATTTATTTCAATGCAGGTCTACTTTAAATGGGAAAACCCGTCAACCTTGTTTGACGTTTGAATGTTGAACACATGCATTTGTGCCAGATAAGGCTTTGAAGTTGATCACAATACAAAAACAAAAGCAGAATTGTTACATTTTTGAAGTAGTTTGGCACAGAGTTCAGTTCCTGTCATCTTCCAACCAGCAGGCAATTATTGTCACCGCAGGCCATTAAACTACACCACATTAAAATGTGGTGTAGTTTAATGGAGGTACATATGCAGCTTCATGAATGTGGTTATAGACATCGGTCTTCAATATTGGAAATATGTAGTTGGCTCGCTATTTAATTTCTGTGTAATAGTGCAGCATATAAAAGAATATTTACAGAGAAATCCTTCAAATGGTGATAAGAAGCAACAAATTCATCAAATACTCCTTAGATGTTACTCTTTTGAAAAACAAAATGATTGGCCATTTGAATTTTCAATAGGCGGCCAGGTAGGGGTCAATTGAAGATTTACACAGGGGTAAAAATTTAAAAAGCTCCAATCATATTGAAAATTACACCATTATTTGCCTGATCATAAAGATTCCAAAAAGGTATAGTTTCGACTATCTGCGATTGAACATTCTGGAGTTATGAGGTAAAAACAGCAAGAATGGTGACAAAGGTCAGTTTCAGTTTGTACAGGGGTCAAAAGTTAAAGTTGCTACAATTTTGATAAAAAAAAAGTGATGCAAATTATTGGTTAATAGGGTTCTAAAAAGGAATATTTTGCACCATGTGTCATGCTTAGTTATCATGTTACTGGGTAACATATGTCACATGTCATAGAATCCAATGGGCGTCGACCTTGTTTGACCTTTACTTTGGAGACCAAACATTCAACACAGTCAAAACTATTCCATTTGTGACCATAGGACCTTTGGGGCCGGGACGACGGTGGGATCAAGCCTCGGACGGCCCGCACTAATTCGGTCCCACCACCGTTCTGGCCACAAAGGTCCTACAGTCACAACTGGCATTGTCGGCAGGATGTGGGTAGTCACAGAACATGCTTAAATGCACCTGTGACTTTGGGACGAAGTGAGACATGGTGGGGAGATGTGTAGCAGGATGAAGGTCCTGGGTCCTGATTGAAAAGACGTTCCCGCTAGCTTGGCTAACGGGGGAATTCCCCTTTAGCTGACCTGGTAGAGCAATGGTCTGTAGTGCAAGCCGTCTGGAGTTCGATCCCACCTATGGTCAGTTGTGACCGTAGGCCCTTTGTGGCCAAGATGGCAGTGGGATCGAACCCCGGATGGCTCGCGCTAAAGCGGAAACGTCTTTTCAATCAGGACCCAGGACCTTCATCCTGCTACATATTTATTAATTCTATTAGCTCAACCAATAATTTGCACCACTTTTTTTTTTTTTTTTTTTTAACAAAATTAGGGCAACTTTAACTTTAGCTGAGAGCTGAGTGAGGGAAAACAAAGTATCAATTTGATACGTTGATACAGAGGACTTTGAAATGTACTGGATACACCGAAGGCAGGCGGCACAGGCTGGAGCAAAACAGCGTGGTGACAGGTAACCGGGACCAGATGGTCGCTCACGAAGCTCATAGGTGGATGGTGACACTCGAAACAAAGTACACAAAAACAGAGTCTAAAACACAAGGAGAATAGTACAAAGATTAGTCTTACTTCGATGAGGAGGCCAGGTACCACTAAGAAAAAACTGTTATGTGCCGAAGCGGGTTGAGGAGCGGACCTGCGTCTGACTGAACCCAGCGCTAAATAACCAGAAAGCGGTTCCAAAAAACAAAACAATTTTATTTTCCCCCTCTTGTGCAATACTCAGTGTACAACATAAAAGTGCGTTTGTCTGGCGGAGTGAAGGACGGCGTGCTCTCCAGCGCCCAAAGGGATTGAAGCCCGGCGTTTCTGGACTCACATTCACTGCCAAACACCCCCCAGGTGGACACGACAAACTGACTCTGTGAAGGATAGAAGAGGTAAGTCAACAGCTACAACTAATATCCTTCAAAGGCACACGCTATCAGCAACACATTCAGGTCTGAATTTAAGCTTTATGTAAATGAGCAGCTTCTCACAACAGGTGGAGGATCATCAGTCCGCACGCCACGGCCGTGAGAAGCGAGCTGCACAATTCTCATCAATGTTCAAATATACTGCGTAACAAAATACCAAATTACTATTAACACTTATTCAGACAATCAATCACCTCTGATGTGTGCTGACAGCATGTGTCCCTCACCCGTCCTCCTTCACAGGCACGATGTGTCAAACCCAGGCGCGGTCCTCAGCATCTCACAAACGAACATCACAAGGTCGAGTTCCCGGCAATTCTGCTTGAATCACTCATGGCTTAAATGCAGAACACCATCTCATTATCTGCTTCAGCTGAAAGTCTTTAAGTTTGCACGTGACCATCATCCACAGGTGCTGCAAATCATGCTGATGAGGGTGAAGGACTCTTCTGCCAGCACCTTCTACACAGACAAAAACCAGTTTGCATACCACCTGGAGAGCAAAGAAAAGAAAACAACACAAAAACATCCAGCCAAACCCCCCAACACACAACAAAAACAGGGTTTCTGAAAAACTCTGGAATGGATGGACCAGGGCGTTGATGAGTACTGGACAGGTGAAGGTAATCAGTGCCATGATGCGGTGCCTGTGGAAACAGAAGGGGAGGGGGAGCAGAACAGAGCAAACACCAAGGCAACAGAACAGAGGGCGAGCGTGAGCTGAACGCTCGCTTTGCATCAGCCTGCAGAAACGGTATTCAGAGCTGAGCAAAGGCTTTAACTGGGTGAATACATGCCCGAGTCTGGCTGATAACACATAGTATATGTAAACAAAAGATAACAGTTTAAAGATAAATGACATGATGAAACAGAATGAGTAACAAAATCCAGGAAATAACTGCTGAAAACTGGTTTCTCAGAAGGGCTGTGTGACATATAAAGTTTTTTACCACTGATTTTTTTATTTTGCTTTTGCTTCCTTATCCCCCCCCCCCCCCCCCCCATACTACACGTAGTGTATCTTTTAATCAGTTGTCATGGCAGCAATCATTCCATCTCACATGCATTTGAAAGGATGAAAGGAGAGCAATATAGGAATAACCTCAACACACTGACAGAACAGTGGAACAGCTACATGTGGTTTTGGGCCAGAACCATTCAGATGATGATACAAGCATTTTGTGTGAATGTGCTATGTAGGTCTTTTTTGTTCTTTTTCTTTTTTTTTTTTTTTTGAGGGGAAAATAACTGTTCAACATTCAAATTTTAATATTGTGGCCATTTTTCCAACATGATCACCAGTGCTTGCAAACAACCCCATAAACTATAAAAGGCATTTGTTTTCTTGACATCTTGCTGTAAAATTATGCATTAGTTTGTCTTCTTTAGTGCAGCCGGTCTGCTCTGTGTCAGCCTAGTCCTGTCACACGTGGTACACCCTGGACAGGACATCAGTCTTGGTGAAGATGAAGTTTCCATTTCAGTCTCTGAATCAAACCCGCCCTGGGACAATTAGTAAATACATCTGTAAACGTCTCCTTGACAAAGTAAGACCCTTCGGCTGCTCCCTTGTTTGCACTCGGGGTCGCCACAGCAAATCCAAGGTGGATCTGCATGTTGAATTGGCACAAGTTTTACGCCGGATGCCCTTCCTGACAGAACTCCACATTACATGGAGAAATGTGGCAGGGGTGGAATTTGAACTGGGAACCTTCTGCACTGAAACCAAGTGCATTGACAATCACTGGAAAAGTCTTTGTTTTCTTGAGATCATGAGAAAATTATGCCATTATTTCAGGAAAATGAAACTTGATTTTCTATTTTTGTTGTGATGAGAAAATGATTGTTATTTTGGGAAAACTGACAAGAGAGTTTGTTTTCCTGAGATAATGGCATAATATTCTTGAGATTTTGTTTTCTCAAGATCAGGAGAAAAATATTCCATGATTTTGTGGGGTGGGGGGGTGGGGTGGGGGGGGGAGCAACAATTTAATTTTCTTCAGATCACAAGAAAATCAGTTGTTTATCTTTGATAAAACAAATTTCATTTTGTCCAAAACAGAAGAATAGTTTTATCTTGAAAAAGAAAAAGCTTTTCTCACGATCTCAAGAAAACAAATGTATTTTTCTCAAAATCACAAGAAAATTATTCCAATATGTCAGAAAGTTCCAACCTGGTTGGTGATAGTTTAGTATTAGCCTAATCATTGTATCTGGATGATAAACAATTATTTAATAAATGATTGTAAATTAATCACAATTTATTAAAAAAAAAGTGTTTTGTGGAATAATATTTGCATGGTATGTATAGATGGTTTTGTCAGTTTATTGTTGGGGCTTCAGCCCCCCAACCCCCCACTTATCAAGGATATATGTCTGTGTCACTTTTATTAACTTGTCTTTTTCACAGATTTTTTTTTTTTTTTTAAATTCCACATTAGGATTCCAACTGCATGATGCAGTACATCTCATTTTGTTTGACAATCAGTCCTTTGTTCATTGAAACTTCAGACAGACAGACTGTGAAATGTCAGTGAGACGGCGCAGGTGCACGGCTCCCAGCTTTCCTTTCCTTGCATGTGAAATCAGCATTTATAGGAATACGTGTATACGTACAAGCGGACAAAAAATGTAAATACTACTGGAACAGATTTTGTTGCTTATTTACATAAAATGCATGTTAAAAGTGGTGTTAAGTATTTCAATGCAAGAGGATTTTTTATCATTGGAAACGAGTGCCTGCGTGTAGTTTAAAGAGTCCATCATATGTTTTAAAAAACAACAAATAAACAGACAAACAAAGAGGGGTTCTCTTCCCAAGTGAATTGCTGTCAGTCAATTTTAAGTAATGAAGACTGTATCAGATACTTTTTTGTCAAAATGATTGTACAAAACACCTTAAATTGCATTGAAAATAAACTAAGACAAAGTTTACTGTTTGATTTTGGATTAATTCAAACGTTTAATTCACTTATTACAAATATGCTGCAGAGTCATTCCATCAAATTTTCTTTGAGGAAAAATCTAATCATTATTTGCTTTATATTTTAGCAAAGCTTTAGTTCTGTTGTTGTGTGCTGGGGGGCTGGGGTGGACATGGTTTTTTGGATGTGTGTTTATTTTCCTTCCTAGGTGGTTTGGAACTGATCTCTGGGGAAGCTGTGCTGCAGAAGAGTCTCTCACCTTTATTATGATGATTGGCTGCACCTGCTGTGATCTCGTGCGACTCTCCATTAGGAGGAAGTTACGACACCTGTGATATTCACATGCAGATCTAAGGCCTTTCAGCTGGTACTTATGTGGTAATGAGAAGCTGCATTTAAGCCAGCAGTGAGTTGGACTGGATTGCCAGAGAATTGACCTTTGTTGCATTCTTGTGACGAGAATGTGAGGACGCCGAGGGCTGCTCCAGAGGCTGACATCACGTCTGTCAAGGAGGATGAGGGTGAGAGGCAAGCGCTGTCAGCACACGTCAGAGAGCATTGTTCTGGAAAGCCACCTGGGGGGGTGTTGATGGAACGATTAAGTCCAGAAGATTCGGGCTCGGATCTGTTGTGGCGCTGAGAGAGTGCGCCACTTGTCCACCTCACCAGACTTTTATTAGTTAGATTTCATGTACAGCACAGGGTGACAGTAATAAATCTGTTTTTCTTTCTGGAGCTGCTTCTGGTCAATTAGTGCTGGGTTCTGTTGGACTCTGGGCCGCTCCTCGGTTCGCGTCCCTCACATAACATCTGTTTTGGGATGGATTTGATGACACTCATGATGTTTTCTTCTTAGTGGAGCAGAAAACTGTAACAATTGTTCGTTTCTGGAAACAAGCATCAAATTGGCACACATGTCTTAAACATTACGCTTCAGAAAAAACAAAACAAACAAAAACAAATGGCCACTTGAACTTTCAATAGGCGATCAGGTAGGGGGTCACTTGAAAAATTACACAGGGGTCAAAAGTAAAAGATGTTCCAATCATACTGAAAACAAAACCACATTATTTGTCTGATCACAAAGGTTCCAAAAAGGTATATTTTGGACTATCTGTGACTGAATGTTATGGGGTAAAAACAGCAAGAATGGTGACAAAGGTCAGTTTCAGTTTGTACAGGGGTCAAAAGTTAAAGTTGCTCCAATGTGGGTAAAAAGTGATGCAAATTATTGGTTGAGTTAATATGATTTCAAAAAGGAATAGTTTGCACCATGTGTCATGCTTAGTTATGTTACAGGGTAACGTGTCACATATCATAGAATACAACAGACGTCGACCTTGTTTGTCCTTTACTTTGGAGACCAAAGACAGACAAAACTATTCCATTTATACCTTCTGTATGCAATAGCAACAAAATAACAAAAGCTTTGTGATGTGGATTCTTAAGGGATTTATTTAGATTACAAGGCAGTCAGAGAATCCAACACTCGGGCCAAGTCAGGCATATTCTGTATTCTTTGTGATTCAGTGTTACCGTAATGTTTGGTTCTGTTTGGAATTTACATTTAATCAGTTCCACTTTATCCTTGACTAACACCCAACCCTTCCACCATGTTTAATCCATATTTGTTGCATTTAATGCTAAACTGGGTCATGATAGGAGCCCAAATATGTTTCTTTCTGTGTGGAGTTTTGTATGTTCTCCCCATGTCTGTGTGGGTTTCCTGTCATACGTAGTCAAAAACATGCTTATATAGGGTCTGCTCCCTTCTCTGATCTTGGTCCAAGGCAGCGTCTCTGCATCTGGATTTGGTCCCTGAGCATTGGACTGTGGCTGCCCACTGCTCCTAGTGCTTGGATTGTGTCTAACTTTAATTAGAATGGGTTAAATCCAGAGGACAAATTTTGTTGTATGTACAGTGTCAATAAAGGCTCTTCCTCTTTAACAGTGGGGCCTAAATTCTGAATCCTTATGGGATGCTCATAGTAATTTTCAAGTAAACAAATGGTTACCACATTCTGCAGAGAGAGGGTGAACAGACGTATTCACCATTTATCATCACCATTATAATCCGTTTATCATTTTTTTTGACGTCTCACAACGTTAAAGGACTAGTTCACTTTGTAAATTGTCATACTACTGTAAAACATGATTATGAATTAAGCCCCTGATTGCTCTGCTCATTTCTGGCAACTGAATCAGAGAAATCATTTTATCCACAAATTGCTAAAAAGGAATTCCGAGGTATCAACATCTGTATTAGAGCTTGAAATGGAGTCACACCATGTTTCATGAAGCTTAAAATAGCAGTATATTATAGTTATTAATTCATTCAGGCATTCTGTGATTACTTACGTACATGTACTGCTGAATGGATGTGATTGAAACTTGTGATTATAGTGCAGAGATACGTGTGCACTGCTTCTGAGAAGTGTGTACAGAGTTATCACAAGTAGGAAGTTTTAATACCTACTGGAAAGCAGCACTTTGTGTCACATGCCGTACAACACCCGTAAAGTTTCTTTGTTGCACCTTGTTTATTTCTGAGCAGAATGAATCATGGGACATTTGTTTTTCCCTTCCTCCACATATTATCATATTGCAGTCTTTTTTTTTTTTTTTTGATCTTTCAACCCTCATCCTTCCTCTCACTCTGCATTTTGTAGAATGAGGGTCTGACCTCCTGTGCTGAGAAAATTCATATCTGCCTTTTTCTCCTGCTCATATTTGAGATTTATTTCATCAATCACATTAAAATGATCTATTTATTAACAAATCAGCTGTTGATTACATGACGCAGAAATATATTTTTACCTGAGGCCATCAGAATCTGGCCATCAGGTATCGCAAATGTAGAGGAAAAATTTTTGTAACCTGATAACACCTCTGGAGTGATTTACAAGACATCTCGTGGACATCAGCGTGCCCACGCATCCCGAAATCTGCTCCCAAACTGCTGCGTTTCAGGGTAAATATAACATAGCAGGGTTGCCAAGTCTCACGCATCAGGTGTGACACTCATGCTTTCACCATCAATCTCACGCACAAGCAAGAAATATCACGCCAAAATAAAAATTTATGACTACATTAGACTAGACCAGACCACAGCATTGAAATAGTTCAGTGTTTCAAAGCATTTGATACAATTAAATATGGCGACATCTGCTGGCCAGTCTTTAACATAGCACTTACATGGAACAATGAAACGGTCAGGCACTGTTATGTATGTTTAATAATAAAGGTTCTATGTGCATCGTGAAATGTTTGACTGTATTTTAACTTAAATACATTAAAAATATACTTGTGTTATAATGTGATTGTGCCATCATAAAATACCATCTGTAACAGAGATTTGGGGGCTTCAAAGCTTCTTATTTAAAAACAAGATCATTTCAGTGGTGCTCGGCTGAAGTCTGTTTCTCCTCTCCAGTTTTGGAGAAGATGCTCTCACACGGCACAGAAGTTGCTACATATGAAGATAGATTTTGTCCAGCTTGTAAAGAGCTGGATAAACAGCTGCCTCCATCCACCCTAACTCTCCTTGCAAATTCACTGCAGACAATGGTTCTGGGGAGCATTAGCATGGCTTCAGACCCCCAACCTGGGCCCTCTTGACCTCCAGCCATTTTAAGCATTTTTCTTTATTTGCCTCTCACATGCCTGTAGATGAGCTTGTTGAAATATTTGGGGAAAAAGGAAGGAGGATGGAGAGGAGAAGAGGAGAGAGTTTCCCTTCTATTATTTTTATTAGTAAACAAAGACTGTTTTTTTTTTTTTTAAATTAGGGTTATGGTTACCAAATGTTTGGCACACGCTATGTGCGCACAGTCTCACAACAGCCAAAATCCCATGTTTCTCATATATTATGTAAAAGCTAGCAACAAATAAACACGTCTAAAACTGAAAACGCTGTTTTTGTAACCTGATAACACCTCTGGAGTGATTTACAAGACATCTTGTGGACGTCAATGTGCACGCGCATCACACGCGGTCAAAGGTAACTTCCGTTCTTTTCAAAAGCTCATGTATGCGCACACGCACGCCCTCTTGCAGGCGCAATCAAAACGTAAATAAAATATTGTTTCTGATTGATTTAATTTATTCTGCAACATCAATATAAACATACAGAGGTGAACATAGCAATGACACACTGATAATAAATCATAAACGTTTATTTCCATTGTGGTCCTTATGAAATTATCACATGACAAAATAGAGGAACTTGAAAGAACATGTACAAATTGTACATAGGACAATAGGATCTTAATAGTTAATTAAAATAACAATATACAATGTTATACATAGTTTGCACTGGGATACCACCAATTAAACAGCTTCAAATTATAAACAAGACAATGCTGCTACGGCCGAGGATATTTTGGTGTTGCGTTCTATGTATAATATTATTATTACTATCCAGGAACACAGTCTTAAAAATAAGTCAAGTATTTACTCAGCTCGTGTTACAGAAGTTAAAACTTTACATCAACAATGCCAGACTTGCATAATCAAGTTAAAAATAGATAAACACTCAAAAGAAAGTGTGTTTGATTTATGCCTTCTGATTCATTTTGTTTTAGCACCCACCCACACCCACACACACACACACACACAAAGATCTCGGAGGAAATCATGGTATAATTTCAGTAAATTCCTTCCAAGTTTTTTGGTCAATTTTCACCAAACTTGACATGTGAATGACAACCCCAAAATTACCCTTAAAGGGTTTGTTTGGAAAGAGGTCAAGGTCACGAGGGTCAAATGTTGAAATTTTATTTTGTACTCTAATTTGCACCAAACCCGGCATGTATGGAGGTGGGTTTTGGAACTGCCCAGGTGAGGTCAAATTTGCTAAGGACAATCATGTGGGTCAAGGTGACAAAGGTCAAATGTCAGAAATTTTCACTATGATTTGCAACAATCATGGTACACCTATGGGTGGCACGGTGGCTTAGTGGTTAGCACTGCTGCCTTATAGCCAGAAGGTTGTGGGATTACTTCCCACCTGGTCCTGTCTGTGTGGGTTATTTCTGGGTGCTCCAGCTTCCTCCCATTTCCAAAGACCTGCTGTGGAGGTGAATTATTGACTCCAAATCGGTAGGTGCGAGTCTGTATGTGTTTGTCTGTGTCTGCCCTGTGAGAGATTGGCATCCTGTCCAGGGCGTACCCCACCTCTTGGCCTGGGATTGCCCCCCTCCCCATCCCCCCATGACCTTTGACTAGAGTAAGAAAGTGTAGGAAATTAATGGCGCACATATGGAGGTGGGATCTGGAATTCCCCAACGTCAAATTTGCAAAAGGACAATTGGTCACTGGGATAAAGGTCATGTCTGCCTGTCTGTTTGTTGGCCTGCTCCTTTCAGGTTCTTTTGCTGATTCCTACCAAACATGTATTTCTATGAAGGTTGCCCCAAACTGCCTTTAAAGAATTGTTTTTAGGCAAAGTTCAAGGTATTTGATATTCAACCTGATTTGGACCAAATGTGTAACATGCTTAGGTCGATTGAATTTTTCTGGCAAGGTCGGGCAGTTTAATAATCTGGATGAAGGACAAGGTCATTGGGGTCAAATGTCAGATTGTTGTAGGTCTTACCGTCTACCTGCCCACAGCTACTATAACCTAATTTTCTGAAAATAAAGGACCCCCCCCCCCCCCCCCCCCCCCCAAAAAAAACCCCATGACAAATTAGTTACATTCATCAATATCTTTCCAACTTAAAGCAGTTTTTCTGTTTAAGGTACTCGCAACTGAAATAATTCTTACAGCATTTTATGTCAATGTATTCCAGTGATAATTCTGTTATGTCAGCTGCTATTCCAGCTGGATTAACATGTCAGAAATATTTTCCATAAGACTTGTTGCTTGGCTTTAGGGCGTTTTCTGTAAACACTCCCACTTCTCATAAAAACAAATTCCATTCTTCATTCTCCTGTCCGTGAGACACATTTTTCATTAGAAAGCATCCTTCAAAACTACATATAACAGTACGAACACAAAAGAAAACCCAACACAACACACTGCACAGTTTGTGTGATGTCAGTGGCTGATTTATGAGAGCATTGCTTTCACATGGCAAAAAAAGTTTAGACAGATAACTTTATTAATCCCCAAAAGGAAATTTCAGTTGTTCTTTGTTTTATACAAAACGTAAAGCCACGCCAGAATGAAAGGCGTGCGAGCATTGATGCGTCTTCTGCACGTACGTTATATCATGTCATCATTTGGTTGCAGTTAATTCAATGATTGACATGTTGCTGGGGGGGGGGGGGGGGTTCCCCACCATCTCTCTAACCCAAACGGTTGCAACGATATCTTGGAAAATGGGTTTTTCACTCTCCACTTTTGATCAGCCAACGGTCAACGTTGGCTGATCTGCTCCAAAAAAGTAAACAATCTGGAGACAATCATGCAAGAAATCGTAAGTTTGATGAGTAATGGTTCTAATGACGACTTAAACGGGAACAACACGGCAACCAAAATTTTGCAAAGACACAATTAGAAGAAAAAAAAAAAATCAGTAGCTGATCTATAAAAAGTGGGATGTGTACTAGTCGACTTTTTCAATACAGGATTAACTGGAGGCACGCAGCTAGAAATTAATGATAAATCACAGCTGAACCACGATGAGTCCTGTTTCTCTCTCACTGGTTCAGCCGGCCTTTCCACGTTGCTTCCAGTGATTGTGGGTCAAGCAGTCCTCTCAGCAGTGACGTTTGAAAATGCTTCATCTCCCACAAACCTAAATTGTACAACGCAATCCTAAATGTTCAAATTAAAAAAAAATTAGTGTAAACTCAAAGTTTGAAGAAAACATTCTACTTAGTTAAATATTTCAAGTTTGTGTAACACGGTCTTGGCATTTGAGTAATTTAACTCAGAATTTTTGATTGAGTTGAACTAATTGTATATTAAATAAGCAAAACTTCAAAGTATTACTTAACTTAAAAGAATTAAGTAATTATATGTGAAAATATCTGAGGTGACTTAATGAACCCTTTAGCAGGGGTGGTGGCTAAGTGCTTAGTGCGCTTGGTTTCAGTGCAGTAGGTTCCTGGTTCAAACCCCACCCCTGCCACATTCCTCCATGTCATATGGAGTTGTGTCAGGAATGGTATCCGGCGTAAAACTTGTGCCAAATCAACATAACAGATCCACCTGACATCTGCTGGCGACCCCAAGTGAAAAACAAGTAAGCAGCCAAAAAGACTTGGTGACACTTTAAGTAACCACAAGGTACATGTAGCATTTAACCAAAACTTTTAAGTTCTGGGAACAATTGACTTTTACGTTTATGGACTCAAATTTTGTGTCAACTGATTGCCTCACTATTTTTGACTTCTGCTAACTTGTTTGGGTTTAGTGTACTCAAGTACCTCCGGCTGCTCCCTTGTTTTCACTCAGGGTCAATCTGAGGTGGATCTGCATGTTGATCTGGCACAAGTTTGATGCCGGATGCCTTTCCTGAAGTAACTCCATATTACATGGAAAATAGGCAGGGGTGGGGTTTGAACCAGGAACCTTGAACATTGGTACCAAACAGTACCTGGTTAACTGAATACTGACACGTGGTTGAACAGGCTTGCTGGGATAGGCTCCAGTATGGATGTAAATCTGTGCCATCAGAGTTGGAATTTGAATTTCTAAGGTTGAATTTCTTTAGTATCAAAATATTCAGCCAAAAAAAAAAAAAAAAAAAATCCACCTCAAAAAATAGAAAAGCAGGGAGAAGCAGTCAATCCATCTCAACATCACAGATTTACTTCCACATTACTTCTCCCTGCTTTTCTATTTTTTTTTTTAGGTTGAATTTTTCAAGGTTTTTTTTTTAAGCTGAATATTTTGGTGCTCAACAAATTCAGCCTCTGATGGCAAACTCTGATGGCAGATTTACTTCCATACTCCAGCACCCCCGTGACCTTTAATTGGAGTTAGCATGTATACAGAAAGAAAGAATGAAGTAGGAAAGGCAGGTACCTACCAGGAGTCAGGTTTGAGATCACAGCTTTAAACCACTTCTGCCAGTCGTGCCAGGCCTGTGTGATCAGAATGCCTTCTAGAAACTCAAACAAGTCCATTTGCCTTCATCCACCCAGATAATCATTCTAAAGCCAGTCGTTTCTCATCTCTAACATTTCCCAGAATACTGTTGCATGCAAATATTGACTTATCTCAACATAATGACGATATTTCAACTTGATCTCCCAAATAGGACATAGAAAATAAAAAATGAATTCATAAACTTATGCAGTTTTCTATCTGGTCTAAACGTCCGCACTGTAGCATTTTATAATTATAGAGCTGCAAGTGATATATTTTTAAATCAATATATCATTCTGTGACGTCAGCCAGTTAAATGTGAATATACTGGTTTTACCCTGTTTGAGGCTCTACCCCACGAAGGCTCACAAACACACAGATGGACACTGGCTTAAAACCACCCAAAACTCCACTTTTACTCAACTGTGAACATTTTGTTTTGTACAGCTGAGGTTTGACGAGTATTTGTGGGCACTTTGCTTGCTCGATCTGTTATTTGTTAGAATGGTCTAAGCAGTGGGTCACCCCCTTGAGTCCGGTCTGCTTTAGGTTTCTTCCTCAAACACCACCACAGGGAGTCGCCCACCCCACACACTACTGTTGCCTATGTGTTTGCTCGGGGTGTCTGTATGTTGTGATTTAAATAAAGTGAATTTATCTGATTAGTTTCTTGACTCCTGACACTAAACTGGAACACATTCAACCTTTACTGACATTTTATGGGCCTATTAACTAACTTACTGATTATTTTCTCAATTACCCAAGTATGAAAATAACCATTTGCTGCAGCTCTGTTTGTTTGCTCCACAGCTGATAGCTTTCAAAACTTTGAATGTAGTCCAGAGAGGAAAAGGCAGAAGAGTGCAAAGATCTATCCAGAAACACTCAGGTCTTCCTCTCTTTCACATAAAGGGGGACGACCGCACATCATCATCATCTGTATCAAAGACGACGTAATGTCTTCAAGGTCTGTTTGGCAAAATGACAGCGATACCTCAGGACGCAGCCACACCAGGGTGATTCTTAGACTACGGGCACTTATGTCCTTTGATCATATTGTATGAAAAACAGAAAAAAGGGGAAATGTCACACTTTTACGTATAGTTATCTTCACAATGAAAGTGTGTTAAGAAATTTGTTCTAGTAGTCTATGATGACTTTTTCACCTTTTTTCAGCATCGATATGCAAATATTGCCGTTTTGTGCTTGTCCCACACCCAGACGTTTGATCTTCAATGATAAAAATGAATGGTAAAGAAACGTTTTTTCTAATATTTTAAAATATCTCTGAATAAAATATCAGTAAAATAATCAAAACATAATTGGAGTATTCAATGTCATACAACTGTTGTGATTTTTTTAAACAAAATGTAGTTGTCCCACACTATTGCCGTAATTTCCACCACAACACTGTAATGTCCCTTTAAACAGTTTGTATGAAAGATTGGGTAGTTTCTATGGAGATAAACAGTGACATGAGAGCACATGTATATAGCGCCAAATCACAACAAACAATGGTGTGGTGGAAATTACATTTACAAGGCCAATAGTGCCCGTAGTTAAAGAATAACCCACCACCCCGATCGCTGTATATCCATAATAAAAAGTAGACAGTGAACCTGTTTGTGGCCACCGTAAGACTGCAGAAAGCTCTCAGACAGCAGAGGGCAGTGCAGGGTGGGAAAAAAGTGGTACTAGTCATTTCAAACATTAAACACGAGCATCATTCATTCAGAACAAGTTTAAAATCAAAATAATCCCCTCCATGTTTTAATACTAAAGTGACAGCAGCTTGACAGTTTTTCACCGGGAATCCAATCACACAAACACAAGGTCTGACACAGAACTAAACAAGTAAAGTGCTATTTGACACCATTTATAAAAACAAAAAGGGCATATGGCAGCACATCGGATCAAGAGAAAAACAAGACGAGGGACGATTCCAGATTTTTTTTTTTTAGAAAAAGATCCATAATCCACTCTTTACAGTCAACCAATCAAATCCAGTCAAAAACACTTCTGATCTCTTACAACTGATGAGCTTCGAAACGATGGCACCGTCACATGGAAAGGGAGGATTATTAGGGAGTTTTTCATAGACTATTTTTTAACAAAAATATTTATTTTCAAGGATGATACTTTCTTTCATATATGATGAGCACAGAATAGAATCTTTGTGTGTTGGGAGAGTAGTGCTATGTTCAAAGTGTTGCATAGTTGAGTAGATGAATGTCAGGATGGGAATCTTTAAGTTACAACTACACATAATGAGTAAAAAGCTCGCTTTAATACAGTGGGGTAGACCCGGGTAAAAAATACTTTTTTTTTTTTTTTTTTTTTTTTAATACTTGCAACTGTTTTGGCTCCAAATCTGATGCAAAGCTTTCCACACAAAAGTGTAAACTGCCATCTTAAAGCCCACATAGGACGGGCACGCGATTAGAAAATGCCAGCTGCAAGCGTCAGTAACACAGAACCCACCTGTGTGCAAACTCATCTCTATAGTACAAGATCCACAGCAATCCAGTGAGAGAATCTCACTGCTTAAAACATTTCAAAGCAGAAGAGGAAAAGGCTTGTTTCACATCACACCGCAGCCTTGAAAAGTGCCACTTGTCAGCCATCGTATAGTGAAAAGACAAAATATCCGCATGGCAGCAAAAAGAAAAAGAAAAAATTAAACCAGCATTTAAAAAAAAATAAAATACTGTCATTCTAGCTTATGGGCTGATTAAAGCTCTGATCCTAAAAGCTTAAGAGCTCTAAGCACAAACCCAAAGTTTTCTTTTTTTTTTTTTTTTGTAACCCACACAGACTTGATTTTTTTTTTTTCCATTCCACATCCATCGTGTTTTAATAAAAGTGGACTCCTCCGCAGAATCCTTGTTGAGTGCATTAGTCAAACACCTTTTACGCTGCTCATTCAACATCGGCTGGATAAAAGCTGGAAATGCTGCTTTTGTCCTCCCACCCGTCACAGAACCAAGAAGGGGGAATTTCCTACGTTGTTTATAAAGTGTCTCAAGGTAGTGTGCCAAGTGTGTTTTCGTTGTTTTTTTTTTTTAAAGAATCAGACATGAACGGAGAACAGTTTGCGCTGTGAGAACCACACCCGGTTTTTACGTTGGTTCGTACTTTACACACTCCAGCCCGGGAGCACAGTCGTTCTTTTCTTCTCCTTCACACGTACATTCATTTGTCCTATCCTGCCCTCTCGTCTTTCCTGAGTTTGTACCAAAATTCTCACAAACTCTCATTCATAGTGCTTCTTCTTCCATCTCAGTAGCATCCAGTCGTGCTTGAGACGCTGCCTCAAGACTTAGTCTGTTATAAAAAATAAAAAAAAGTCTAAATATTGGCCGAGGTCACCGGAACTCATAGATGGCAGCGCTGTGCTCAGGAACGTGGGTGAGGTTTAGAGACTGGTACCTAGACGAGCAACAACAGAGAACATGCGTGTTAGAAGTCAGTACTTACAGAATTCTATAGAAATAAGGACATACACATCCCCAAAGTAAAGACGGAAGTCCACTTAGACCACATCTTGATTTTTGTTTTTTTTTTCAAGTCAGATCCAAACCAAAATAATGAAATTGGTGACATTACTGTTAGCGCTCAGATCCGCCCAAGTATTCAGACGTAACCAGATGCAAACTAACAATAGATTAAGTTCCAACTAGACAACTCGAGGCCTGATACAATTTCAGCGAATAGACTTTTGACAACCTGGGACCAAGTCTGGACGGGTGCACACATGCAGGTATTCACATTTGCAGAATTCACACTCCAAAGTCCCGGTCGGACTTAAAGAGTAAGTTCACTTTGTTTTCTTGTTAGCAATCAAGCCTTTGGTGTGAGTGCTTTGTACGCTTGCTGCCAAACAAGAAGGTCCCCAGTTCAAGGACACCTGTGTCCATTCTCCTTTTACACTTTTACATCTGAAGTAACATCTTGATGAAGGACATCAAATGTAAATATCAAAATGCAGACCCACTGTGGCAACCCAGAGCAAAAACAGGAGAGCTTTTAGTAATAAAGTCTCCAAGGCTTCAGTCCAGTCGATATCCTTGTGTATGCAAATGTTCTTCATGATGTAGATTTCTTTCAATCGCTGTTGAGATCTGAAGATGGTTCTGTAGGACAGGATTTCGACTAGTAATATACAGACCGGGGTTTGATTCCAGGTGTGTGTGCTTCAGGCTACTGTTTACCAGCTGCAAACAGAAGTAAGGTTGGAGAAGTAACCTGTGATGGACTGGCGTCCTGTCCAGGGGCAGTCGTAGACTCTCATCTGCTTCACACTATAATGTATGGGGATAAGCACCGGCTGTTGCAAGTAACCATAAAAGGCAATAATGTGTTAATAATTACACTTTGCCATTTTAAGGTTGTGTAAAAATATGGTTTGAGTTCATTTAGAGCTTCAAGATGGCTGTACAGTTCACTTTCCTTCATTGATTCCTAAACTGTTTTATGAGAAAATGTGATATCTGGCATATGATACAGTCATCAGAAAGCAACAAAAGCACCCAGAGGCTTCACTGCTGACAACGTTTAAACATAAATATAACAAATACAATGGATTTTACTTTGAATGTTCAATGATTCATATAGAAGCACCATTTTCCACAAAAAAACAAAACAAAAGTTTCTCAAACCTCTGAGGTGAACAGAATCACCACCAAGAATTCAGTCTGATGGATAAAAATAGTAAATATAATAAAAACTGTGTATGTAAAACAGTCGCTAAAACCATTATGTGCACAGGGAATGAAGAGAAATGCCAAAGAATGTCAAACGCTAACACAACACAGGCGAAACACAATCAGGTCATACGAACCCATTAGACAAACTAATAAATAGAAATTCAAACAGAAAACCTTTTCAATCTTTAGCCAGGTTTGGCTCCGCCCACTCAGACACCTGAAACTGGAATTAATGATCCTGCTTTGACTACTTTATGAGTTTTGTTGTTGTATATGAGTGAAATGTCTAATAAATTCTAATTCAAATAATGGTACCCAAAGAGCTCCTCTGGATCAAGACGCAATCAAGTACACTGAGAAATTATCTGTAAAGATCTGGAAACTGTGTTCTTAAATGGCTTTTTCCAACTGGTCTCGGATTTGAGCCGGAATAATCTCAGCCTTAAGGCTCCTTTTCAGTATTCCAAAAATGACTCCAGTCCACTGCACATTGTCATCAACATGTGTTGTGCTGCGTTACCATTCAGAGCTTCTGTGGTAATAGTAGCCCTCAATCGTTGCTGTGGATTTCTGGAAGCAGATGTAGTAGAATCCAGCAAATGAGGCACCGCTGATGTCTTTGATTGTGTGGTCAGGAACCAGAAACTGCTCCTGAGGATGAAAACAAGCAGCTGCTGCTCAGAGGGGTCGCTTTGGAAACACAACACAGAGTTAATCCTGAAGTTTGGGCCGGGGTTTACCTTCCACCTCATGAAAATATAGTCTGAGTTCTTTAGATCATCACAGTCAAAATCATCAGAGTTGAATGTCTTTGCATACTGGTAGAATGCCTGGAACTTGCCCTTCACATGAAATGTGACATGATTATTTCACAGGAAATCGGGCAGTGAAACACACATGTTAAGGTTACAAAACAAAACTTCTACATTACCCAGTGCTTACGATCCACATCCTCATCTGCATCCCACTTCCGGGTGAGGAAGGGCCGCTTCCTGCTGATGATCTCTCCAGCGAAGAACGTGGTCAGAGTTGGGTATTCCTAGAAAAGCCGTGTAAACAGTGAACCAGCGGTAAGCAATTTAATTTTATTATCACCTGCAGCTCTGATGCAGTGGTTCCAATACCTGGAATTAACATTTATATTGCCATAATCAGCCCATAAATGCAGGGCATGATATATATTTATTTATTTATTTTAGAATTGTGGCGTTTATGACATGGAATAAACTCCTCTGCCTTTCAGACAGATCTATAAAAATGTCTCAGAGACTTTTCTTTAATATGTAATGTAATAATGTGCATTGTTTGTGATCTGAATTGGTTTAACCAGTGATCAAGATCTGCAAGATGATGGAAGGATTACATGAAGAAATTAACACAATGTTAATGGAAAATGTGCTATTTTGTTGCTTTGAGTCATTATCTTAAAGTCAAACGTGCAAGAAATACCACAATTGGGCTGTTGGAACATTCAAAAACCTTGTGAACACACTGTGGCTCTTATCTTTCAATATTTCCTTAAAGTGCGTATCTCTGGTAAATGTCAAATGAGCTGACTATTCTAAATAAAGAAAGAATTATGAAAATATTGATGTATTGTGTTTTATTTTCGGTGTCACATGCCCTGAGAAATTAAGTCATAAATGTGGAGAAATTAGCTTGATTTCATTCGCCACTGATGAACACTCACAGACCTGAACCTGTGAGAAAAGTCGACTTTGGTGACGTCATGTGAGGCACCACACCCTCAGTGACATTATTGGACAGAATGAGAAAACTGGAATTTTTTTGTAGCTCGAAATCTATGTTTTTTGTGGACTTTGATGATGAATATGTTGAAATGGTGAACCGGTGCGTTTTTGGAAGGTCCATCATAACCAGTCATGGTGTTTAAAAGTTATACAGTTTTCCCACATAAGATTTTTGAGTTAGAAGTGGAAGTGTTTTCTACACACCTCCCGGAGAGAGTGGAGAAACTGCAGCTGACCCCAGCATGAGAATGCGCTTCAAAAACTACTTGGAGCTGGAGTTGTGGAAAAAAAAAAAAAAAAAATCATGCTCCCACCTTTAACCAGATACACCTTTAAACACAGATAAAATAAGGATTTTATCTGTGTTTAAAGGTGAAAACATGAAGACTTTGAGAGAAAGTGACTCTTTTTGCAATGTTATTGCCAGACAGAGACGTGCCGTGGACACTGGACACGCCCCCGACCGCTTCCCGGATGAAAAACTGAACGGACATATGAGGGATAGAAGCAACACAAACATGACAATCGGTGATCAGATCTCAACTGACCATTGTGTGTTCATAAAATATGAATTTTTTTTGAAAGAAGATAATGACTGTGGAACCGGAGCAGCAGCGATATTCCACATGGCTGCTATGTACGAACATAGGAGAACTCATCTGGATGCATTTCTCAAGGTATGTATTTATTAATCTGTGCTTTTAAAGCTTATTTAGACGTTTCTGATTTGGATTTTTGTCTGAATACAAAAAGCAACCTGGTTTGACGTGCTGTTTTAAGTCTGAGCATGAAACCAAGTGGCCACAGACACAGTGGAGTGACCTTCAGTTAGCTAAAAGTTGGTCCCCAAGTTTGGGTAATGATTATTGATGAAAATGGCAATTAATCTGTTGTACATTTGTCTGAAGCAGTCTGATTTATTTTACTTTTATCAGCTTTATCAGGGCCCGCACAAGTTAAAGACTTGAAATAAATTAGTTATAATCTGGTGTATAATTTTTTTAAAAGATAGCCTTGACTGGAGTGAGTTATGCACTTTAAGTTTCCTTTTTATACTGAAATCCCTAATTAATTATTTACTTTTCTGATTAAACAAATAAAACTACTCTTCTCACCTCAGTCAATCCTTTTATCTTCAGGTAGCCACACAAGTAGGAATCCTCCATGGTGACATGCTAAAAAACAAAAAAGAATGCAGACACATAAGTAGAGCCTTTCACACACAGTCACCAAACCGATGGCTAATTTCTACCATTTTCTCATCCATAACCAACTTGTAGGTTTGCTATAATTCTCACATCTATGACTCCAAATCAGAAAAAAGTTGGGATAGCAAGGAAAATACCATAAAAAAAAAGGAAAAAAGGTGATTCTTACACTTACTTTGACTTCTGTTTCACTGTAAATCATTCCATGTTTTGTCTGGTAAGGTCTGCAACACAGGCAAAAGTCTATGTCACGCTGTGAAGGATTGAGCAGACGTATGAGTAACGGATATGAAATTTTCATCTCCGTTCATGCCCATTTTTGTCCTGTACTAATCCTTTACTCATTTGTTAAATGTGTTCCTTGTCAGCCGACGCGTCAACTGGACAGTTTTGTGCACTCTCAAAACTTTGAGCAGACATCAGAGCGCTTCCCCGGTGGCTGCACATTTGTTAACCTCTTTGTCCTGTACTTGCCAGTGGACATCTGGTTGATATTAATTTTATCTATGCGTAATCTATTCGTCTTGTGTTTGCGTCTGGAAGCACTGCGCACTCACATTCTGTGGTTGTCCACCCATTTCATCAGAGCCCCAAATCCACTGAAGGCCGACAGATTAGGTGATTTTTACCACCAGACAAATTATTCCCATCCATTACTCATCAGTTTACGCAATCCATCACAGAGGGACTAAACCTTAAAGCATTTACCACTTTATAATGTTGACATACCTCACAACACTTACAGGAAGGCATTTTAGCATTGGGGATACCAAGCAATGAAAGAGTTTCAAATGTTATTTTGTCCCATTGTTCCTGCAAACACGTCTTAAAGTGTGCAACAGTACGAGGTCATTGTTCATGCATTTTTTTTTTTCTCCTCGCATTCTCTATAGAGTGTTTTCACGTGATGACACAAACCTGTTAAGTAGTCATCTCGGCAGTACACCGCTGTCCATTCTGTTTATACCAGCACCTGTTTTTAAGCGATGGAATGCTGTCACGGTAAATTTTTATCACATGGCCGGCTGCCACAACCATTGGACAGAGAGCCAACCTGCATGACTTTTGGACTTGTTGCTGATAACAATCTGAATTTCTTCATTCTTCAGAGTAAAATTTTAAGCGGCATTTGCGAATGTAATTCCACATTGTAGTGAAGTAATCCCTTGCCTATGTGGTTGTATCAGCTATTGATGAATGACTGTTACTGATGTAGTGACACCTGAGGGATTGACAATCATGGGTGTTCAATTTAGGCTTGCGCCATTGCCTATTATGCATTCAAATTCTTCCAGATTTCTTGAATCCTTTAATGATATTGTGCACTGTATAGGGAGAAATATACAAATCTCTTTGTCTTCCTTTGAGGAACAGTTTTTACATTTCAATAATTATCATGCATTTGTTGACAAACTGGAGATCCTCTGCCCATCTTTGCTCCTTAAAAACTCAGCCTTGGTGGGTACTGTTATTGTACCAAATCATGATTACAATCACCCGCTGACATCACGTTTGAAATAACACTATTTTGTTAACTTCATTACTAGTTGTAAATTTTCCCTGTACTATTTTTGTAGATTTTGTAGGCCTGAAATTCCGGAATGGATGTATATTAACAAATGAAATGAAGTTGACCACTCAAAACATGAAATATCTTAGGTTCTGCAATGAAATGCAAGTCAAAGTAAACGTAAGAATCACTGCATTTTTCTTTTTTTTTTTAATCAAAAAGATTAACACAAATTCGGAAGACTGTAAGCAAGTCAATGTCAGTTCCTGTGTGCAACCACAGGCCAGATGTCTTGTTTTTTCTTCTTTCCAGCTGTCATCAACACACCGCCCGTTTAAACACATCACCAAATGCCCCTGACAGTTCTAATTAATAATTAAACAGCTACTTCGCAGCCTCACCTGAAGAACAACTTCCACGTCATAAGAGTTGCCTTTGCTTTTCTGGTGGCCCCTGAATTTGGATCCGCTGTACAGCAGTGAGGTGACAACACCAGGCTGCTGCGTGTTGATCGGTGGCGGAGGGATAAGCGAGGCCGAGGATACGAAGGCCGCAGCGGAGGAGGAGTCGACGCCGCAGCCGCTGAGGTATCCGGCGGGGACAGGCATGGCTCCCGCTTCACTGCTTGGGAACCGATTGCGGTGACTGGCCGTCCAGGCGATGGAGACTGTCTGCGTCTACGAAGCGGCTCAGCAACATTCAAATTCCTCCAGAGCCCACGACAGCTCTGCTAATCGAGCGCCAACAGCCTCCCCCCCCCCCCCCCCCAAAAAAAAGTAACTGGACTTCAGCGCAGCGTCATACGGTCCAGTATCCATCCTTCTCATTGGCCAACTGAGTTGAAGTCGCAAATATCGTCGAAGCTCATTGGTTTACTTTCCGGAAGTTTTTACAGGGTTTCTTGGATATAGTTTTGTTTTCTGGCGTTTGGGTGTGAAAAGACACAATAAAACTACAATTCCCGACACGTCAGTGATGCTAACATAAACTCTCAAGCAAGCGCCGAAGGTCAAGCGTGTTTTTGAAAACGGTAGTAGAAGAGAAATGTATTAAAAAGTATATAGATATCTTATATATTTACCGTGTAGCGCTTTTCTTTAAAAAAAATTATGTTGGCGGTAACGTGATGTATAAAATCAATGCTACGTTTAATTAGCTAAAGCGGTAAGCTAACAGCAGATCAGACTAGCCTTTGTGAAATTATCAAAAAGACCAAACGCAATGAACATTACTGCTGCTGTGATTATGAGGCTGGTTAGACTTCAGAGCTGCTCGGGCAGTGGCCTTTCCCTGTGTAAAATCTGTCCAAGAAGTCATCGGTTTTCAACGAAATACTCCACAGCCACAGCAGGTAAAGTCATTTAAACTTACAGTCAGTTACTAGTTCCGGTGTCACGGTCTGAGATTACCAGCAGTCTGAATTTACCAGGTAAAATTAGACTGTAGCAGTCACAGTCTGAACTTACCACCAGTCTGATTTTATCATCTTGGTATATTGAGACTTGTGTGTTATTGACTCTGGTCCAAATTTGCCAAGCAAATATATTAAATAATTTTTTAATTGGAACAAGAAGTAAATCCTGTCACTTTCTATTGATGCTTATTGATTTAACCATTATAATTCTGGTTACTAGTTACCTAGCTAGTCTGAAATTTCCAGCCTGCAAGTCTGAATTTATGTCCCACTTCAAGTTTTCTGAATCAAAAGTGTGTGGAAAATACAGTTATTTCAAAATACGTCTGCTCGGTTGAAGATCGCAGCAAGAAATCGTAATTCTAGACCTCCCGGAAGTTGACCGCGAAAAAAAATCGATTTGAGCATGCGCGTCGTGAAATGAGACCTGCGCAAACTCAGACCACGACACCGGATCACCTTTTTTTTTTTAAAGTCCCGCTATACGGAGCCATAATGCAACTGAATATCCTTTATTGGGTAATGTTGGGTATTTGGTTGTTATCTAGCTGAAGAAGTCTGGATGGAGTAGCCATTCTACGTGTGAAGCCACATTATGTGTGGTGCAAATATTTGCAGGAAATGGATCACTTTGCCCGGTTCTGGATCACGACTCTCTGTGTTACTTTGGGGTCATTCCTGGCATCTGGCTGGAGCCCTTCTAATGCCGTGTAATACACAGTGTGCCCGAGAACGTGTTTTGAACACAAAATGATATAAATTATACTTATTAAATGAGAATTTACTTAGTTTCGAAAAGCACTGTTATACGTTTTTACGAGCAAAAAAATGAAGTGTTTACTCAAATTGGGTGGCATTCCTTAATAAATGAAGATAAAATAAAATCTGTGGTAATGAACATTCTTGGATTTTGACATCTCCCCCTAAGCTTTTAACTCAATGAAGTGGGTCAGGATAGCACAAGATGCCCCAACTTGCTATCATTTTGCACCTTATATTGTTAGAGATGGAGAGCAAAGGAGGGTTTTAAATGTGTGGAGGTGAGATTTCTCCCAAATTAAAAAGTAAAAGCCCGCACATTCATGCCCATTCGTGATGTTGAGATGACCCCCAAAGTACACTCACAAGTACTGAGACGAGGCCGCTGCTTCAGTGATCCACAACCGGCAAATTTTTGCATTAGAGATAAAATGTGTGCAGCATGCAGCAGTTAAACGGCAAAACATAACACACTGACATTTTCTACCCAAATAAGTAAGTATTTTCCCACTCTAGAACCAGTGACACTGAATGGCTAACTCACCTTTGCTACATCTTAGAGATTGTCACTTTCACACTTGCACAAATGAGTAAGTCAGAAAACGTGTGCACACCACAGAGACCGGGATGTTTTGATTCCTCTGCTGATCACAAAGATGGCTGAATCCGGTCGAGCTTGTGGTCGTGTGTAGACAAAACATCAGTCTTTCCATTGGTACCAAGTATTACCTTATTCGCGCTGATTACGAGAAACGGCGGTGCAAATACTACAGCAATAATCCAGAACTTGG
The DNA here is from genome assembly GCF_902500255.1 of Thalassophryne amazonica. Classification (NCBI taxonomy): domain Eukaryota; kingdom Metazoa; phylum Chordata; class Actinopteri; order Batrachoidiformes; family Batrachoididae; genus Thalassophryne; species Thalassophryne amazonica. The sequence goes on along the minus strand of NC_047120.1, from coordinate 67,224,325 downwards.
CAAGTGACTGTATTATTATGGTGCTGCTGGCTTTGGTTGGCTAATATGACGTTTTCTATTATCAGAGAGGAAGAGATTCTATCAAGATGTCAGCATATCCCAAACTGAAGGTAAGTTGTCTACTAATTATTTTAGTATAGAAACTAATTATTTAAAGACGGTGGATGTTGTTACAGTAACCCTATGGGTTGGCAGGTTATTATTATGGCAGTGATTTGACATCCTAACCCTAATAATCCAAATCTTCCAGAGACACATGAACCAAAAGAATAACTGAAACCAGAAATGTGGTTAATATAACAGGCGGGGATACTTGCCACTATCCTAACGAGGAGTCAGCAACGAACAATCACAGAACAATTATGGCGGCTGCTATAAGCATAGCCCTTAGATTTAGGGTTACAGCTGCTGTACTCATAATTACTTCATTATTTAAAGGAATGGGATACTTAGGGTTGTCTACACATCCAGGAATTTGGTGGGTTTTGCTTCGGTCGCTGGGCGTAAGGTACAAATAAGAGTGCAACAGCAACATCACAATGTCATGGGCTAGATATGACCAAAAACTTGATATCTGTAATCCAGACAAATGCACCTACCATCTATTAGCCTGGTACCGCTTTCTCAAACTTTCTGCAGAGCTTCGCTGGTTTGCTGAGTAAACGGTACTTCAGTGATATAGGGCCTGCTGGGCAATTGCAACTGCCTGCTGAAATACCAGCGACGAGGCTGGGCAGTGGGGGGGCCTTCAAGGGTCAGGTAGCAGTTGCCTCTGTCAACTTTGCGGAAGTGGGGACAAATGTCCACCAAGAGTCTAAAGAATCAAGAAGTGAGAAGGATGTCCACCATGAAAGCATCACACTGGCAAGAGTTGTCTTCCCCCAGGGTTCTCTGCCGAGCCTTGAGTGAGCAGCAGTGGAAGTGTAGGCTCAGTTGGATGTCTACCGAAAATGTACCAGCCATCAACCTGCATCATTTGGGCATTATTCCTGTTTTATTACATGCTCATTTTGTTACCTCTGGTCACGTCATCGGCTATGTAAGTTTAGGCGGCACTATTCAAGGGCTAAGCCCATTCAGCTTTGACTCCTTTGTTGTTTGTAGTGGTGAAGCACAGGTTGACATAAGTTTAGATAAGTCTCAGTGGGCTATGATGTATGCAGATGGCATGGTGGTCTGTAGGGAGCAGTTTGAGACAAGCCTGGTGAGGTACAAGTACACTGTATAAGAAAGAATGGAATTTGAGTGAATGAGATGGAGCATGGTGAGGTTGTAAGGAGTAGAGGTGGTGAAGGTGATGAGGTTAGATGATTGGGATCATTTGGTCAAGTAACGGAGAGTGTAGAGAAGTGAAGAAGAGAGTACAAAAAGGGTGGACTGGGTGGAGAAGAATGGCGGCAGTGATTCGTGATGCATGGGTCTCTGCAAGAGTGAAAGGGACTAATTACAAGATGATAGTGAGACCAGCATGTGACTTTGAGGTGGTGGCACAGCTGAAGATGATGCCATTTTCCTTAGGAGTGATGAAGATGGATGGGATTAGATAGATAGATAGATAGATACTTTATTGATCCCAGAGGGAAATTCAAGGAATGTGCATATCAGAGGGACAATGCAGATCATACAGTTTGGAATGTAGTGAGATGCAGCTTGAGATAGTTTGGGCATGTGCAAAGGAAGGACACCGGCTAAATTGAGAGAGGGATGATAAGGATGTAGCTGACATGCAGGAGAAGGAGAGAGAGGCCCCAGGCTAGGTTTATGGATGTGAGGGAGGACATGCAGGTGCTTGGCTTGACAGAAGATGCAGTAGGATGATCTGCTGTAGCAGGTCAGGTGACCCCTAACAGGAGCAGCTGAAGCAAGAGGCAGAAATAACTAACTAGTTAGGATTACAAGCCCTAACTGGTATGTTCACACAAATGTGAGTGTATCAGTTTTCCTTAGTAAAATGAAAATAAAGTACCTACATTAAAAATGATTTTTGTAGCTGTAACTCGGATCAGATATTCCACATGCTGTCTGACTCCAAACTCACAAGATTTCTGTTTTGAGTTGTTGATCATCAAAATACTTTTAAATGTTTTTTTTTTTTTTTTAGCGATTCAAAATTCCTTTCTCAAGATAATAGTATTGGACATTAATGCACCATTGGTGGAATTTTATGCTATAAACATTCTTTTATTGCAGTACAGATCATTTCTTTTTAGAAATTGTCAGGGCCCATGAAAACTCCCACCCAGGTGTATGTGTCTACTATTTCTAGATTAGATACGTGTTATAAGAGAAATAGTTTAATGCTATTCCTTGTTCCCTCCTTTGAAGAGGTTCTGTGTCAGAATGTTAAATTATGATGATCAGAATGACTTTTACAACAAAATCAGAGTTGAATGATTTTCTTTTTTCTTCTTCACTGATTAATCCAGGTCACACTTTGCAGTAGTGTTGCTGTTTCTCAACTCAGTGCTCTTGCTGTTGTAACATTGTTCCAAATAGTGATTCTCTTTTAAATGTTATTTAGGTGGCATGTATGAGATAAACTTGGACAGAAGGAAACTGAAAACCCCAGGAGGAAAGCTGTTCACGGTGCCAAATGAAGCCCTGGCCATTGCTGTTGCCACAGAGTGGGATGCTCAAAAGGACAAGCTCAAATCGTACACTATGCATCTGGTATGATCTTTGACCTGGGGGATGGAGTTTATGGAACATTTTCTCAGAAATATTTTATTTAAAGTTGCTTCATGATGTAAAGGAGTAATTGAAGTGTGTGTGTGTGTGTGTGTGTGTGTGTGTGTGTGTGTGTGTGTGTGTGTGTGTGTGTGTGTGTGTGTGTGTGTGTGCGCACATACACACACACTGCATCCAAAAAAGTATTCACAGTGCTTCACTTTTTACACATTTTACGTTACAGCTTTATTCTAAAACAGATGAAATTCATTTTTTCCCCTCAACATTCTACACACATTACCCCATAATGACAATGTGAAAGTGTTTTTTTATTTTATTTTATTTATTTATTTATTTATTGATTTTTGCAAATTTATTAAAAATAAAAAAAACTAAAATAACATGTACATAAGTATTCACAGCTTTTGCCATGAAGCTCAAAATTGAGCTCAGGTGCCTCCTGTTTCCACTGATCATCCTTGAGATGTTTCTACAGCTTAACTGGAGTCCACCTGGGGTAAATTTAGTTGATTGGACATGAATTGGAAAGACATACACTTGTCTACATATAAGGTCCCACAGTTGACCGTGCATGTCAGAGGACAAACAAAGCATGAAGTCCAAGGAATAGACCTGTAGACCTCCGAGACAGGATTGTCTCGAGGCACAAATCTGGGGAAGGGTACAGAAACATTTCCGCTCTTTTGAAGGTCCCAATGAGCACAGGGGCTTCCATCAACTGTAATTGGAAGAAGTTGGGATCCACCAGGACTCTTCAGAGAGCCAGAGTTTGTTAGAGTCCAGCATTCCTTTGTGGAGAGAAGAGACCCTTCCAGAAGGACAGCCATCTCTGCAGCAATCCACCAGTCAGCAATCAGGCCTGTATGGTAGAGTGGCCAGATGGAAGCCCCTCCTTAGTAAAAGGTACATGGCAGCCCACCTGGAGTTTGCCAAAAGGCACCTGAAGGACTCTCAAACCAGGAGAAACAAACTTCTCTGGTCTGATGAGACAAAGATTGAACTCTTTGGCGTCATGTTTGGAGGAAACCAGGCACCATCCCTACAGTGAAGCATGGTGGTGGCAGCATCATGCTGTGGGGATGTTTTTCAGTAGCAGGAACTGGGAGACTAGTCAGGATTGAGGGAAAGATGAATGCAGCAGTGTACAGAGACATCCTGGATAAAAACCTGCTCCAGAGCAATCTTGACCTCAGACTGAGGTGACGGTTCATCTTTCAGCAGGACAATGACCCTAAGCACACAGCCAAGATATCAAAGGAGTGGCTTCGGGACAACTCTGTGAATGTCCTTGAGTGGCCCAGCCAGAGCCCAGACCTGAATCTGATTGAACATCTCTGGAGAGATCTGAAAATGTCTGTGCATCGACGCTCCCCATCCAACCTGATGGAGCTTGAGAGGTGCTGCAAAGAGGAATGGACCAAACTGCCCAAAGATAGGTGCACCAAGAGTGTGACATCATATTCAAGAAGACTTGAGGCTGGAATTGCTGCCAAAAGTGCATCAACAAAATATTGATCACAGGCTGTAAATGCTTATGTACATGTGATTTCTTAGTTTTTATTTTTAATAAATTTGCAAAAGTTAAAATTCTCATCTCGTTATGGGTTGTGAGTAGAATTTTGAGTAAAAAAATAATTTACTAGATTTTAACATAAGGCTGTAACATAAAATCTGGAAAAAGTGAATCGCTGTGAATACTTTCTGGATTGTGTGTGAGAATTTGAGATTTTATATTTGTTATAATCATTTTAATGACTTATTTTCAGACCTTTGTCATGTCTTTTAGTTCCTTGACATGAAACAGTGTTGATCAATTGTCTTTTTGTTGTACTTAAAGTATTTTTGATATGCTCCTCCTGCAGACGATGCTGTGTAACACGGCTCTAGACAATCCCACCAAACGCAGTAAGGACCAAATTATAACTGCTGCCCTGAAGTTCCTGGAGACGGACACTGTCTGGTACTTTTAAAAACCTATATATTCACATAATCTTTCAATATTCAGTATTATGATTATGACAAGAAAGTCTTGAATATACGTGTTGTAACATGTTAATTAAAAAGACAGTTTATCGGTCATAATTTAAACCTGATGTACAAAATGCGTGAGAATTGTATTATTGCTGGGGATTTTTGCATTGTTTCACTGCGTTGTTTTGAGTTATTGTAAAAAAAAAATAAAATAAAATAAAATAATGGTGATGCTTCTTCTGAAGTTATAGAGTGGATGAGCCTCAAAGTTTGGTCGAGTTACAGAACAGTGAGTGGGACCCTGTACTTAAATGGATTGAAAGCAGGTAATGACTTTATTGCTTATTGTTAGAAATGGCTCATAGGCCGAGTAAATATAGATTCCAGTTGCTGGATCCTCAGCTCACTAGAGCACTGATTAAATTTCACAAAACTGACAAAATGTAGTTTCTACTGAAATCCAAGCATTATAATGTCTGCTTTTTTTATGTAATGTTGCAAAATTACAGCCCATTTTAGTGAAGAGAACATATGTATCTGGGGAGATTCCAGTATTTTCATTCTTACGGGATTATGCCGACTAACTACAGGAGGAAGCGCGTGCACACATTTGTGAGGTTTGGAGATCACTTGTGACCTGACCCACTTGCTTGAGGTGCATTTCTGGGGTGCACATGCTAACATCTGTAAGATATCTTGTAAATCGCTTCAGAGGTGTTATCTGGTTTCAGAAACAGTTTTTACATGTAGAAGTGTTTCTTTCTTGCTAAAATTTACAAAATATATGAGAAACATTTTAGACTTATTAGGAGTGTTTTTGGCCATCTTGGTTTATTTTGTTTGAGCGAGCAGACAGCTGGCATCATGTTACCTTTCTTTATTCCTATTGGCAGTCACAGTGTCCTTCCCAGCATCCCTCACATGGATCAAGAGAAGCATGACATCAGATTGCTTGAAATTCTCCCCTTCAGGGGGAGAAATTCTAAATTGTTTCCAGACATGCAAAGTTTGATCATGTTATAAATCTCTTATTTAAATGCTCAAGAATAAAATTATATTGCTGCCAAATAAAATTCTTTTTATGACTTGAATCTTAAAACCCAGAGGATGTGTAGCTTAAGTTTTGATTGCAGTTGCCTGACCAATGAAATTATTGAAAACAACTTCTGTAAGGTGCATAAGATAAAAAAAAAGATGCAGACAATCAATCAAATGGAAGTCATATGCAATATTTCACATCATTTAAAGAGCATGTGCATTCATGTCAATTATATTAAATATGCATCCAAACAGCCCAAGTCAAGATTATCATTTCTTTCTAACTTTTTTTTTGGTCTGTCCCATAATTTAATTTCAGATATAATGTAACTATTGGCTCCTCATCCAGTATTGTGGGTCCCGAGATCCCAGCAGAAACCAAAGACACATTCAGACAACATCTCAATTCTTACAACTCCTGGGCCTTGACAGGTAAAATGTCTGGACTAGGTGACCTCTTTACACGCAGGTGGTGCTTTCAGAATAGACATCCTCTGCTTGTGTTATGTACGTTATTGTAAGGCCTGTACGCTGTGGATTTGATAATGATGGTGAAAATGACTCATTCCTCCTTTTATTTTACAACATGTCAAGGGCTATGCATTGCTGGATCCTGGTTCCAGACACATACGGTTGGGTTTTGTCTTCCAGTAAAGGTGGTATAGCTAAGGAGATTGATCACAATTTCATAGGAAGATGCTGGACATTTCTGGAGATCTCCAGTCTGATTTTTGAACTTTGACCTCAGAGTTGTTGTAGCTTGCCTACTGAATCACATGCTGCTGTCTGCTCAGTGTTCCACACTTCATCTGAATAGATTTCAAGATCAGACTGTTTCTTGTGTGTGTGTGTGTATGTATGTGTACAGTCTGGGTGGGGGGACTTGCCGCCATGGATGCGACAAGTCCCTAATCATGCCCATGGCCTCTGCTGTTTATCAGGGACATAATCTTGCATGGACTAGATGTTCATAAACATGGCAGAAGATTGCAATTGCGGGTTGTTTTGTCAGTGAGGAAAGATTCACTGACCTTGCCTTTGCATATGATACGGTGGTTTTTGTGATTCATTATATCCCTTGATTGAGAATCCCTTTGAGGAGTCAGACTGTCTGGATTTGGTATTGTCCTGGATCCAGACTAAGATCCGGGCTTTCATTCAATTCACTGGTTCAGCAGAAGTGTTAATATTTTTGCAGGAGAATGAAGCTCTCTTTATGGTCTTGGTGGCTCTGTGTAGTCTTAACTGTGTGTGTGTGTCATTGTGAGACTTTGTTTCTAACCAGTGACCTGAGGTTACCACTCAGCACACGACAGTTCCTTATTGTGGCGGATGCATTGTTGCTCAGCATCAGTGCACGCTCCTTGACCTGATGTTGTAAGAGGAGGTCTTATCTCCAGTGTGTTACCTGATTTAAAAGTTAAGATGAGGGGACAAGGTTGGTCAAGAAATGTTAGCTGATTGTCATAACGTGGTTTCTGTCCTGCAGGGCTTGAATATGTGATCACGCAGCTGAAGTCTGTTGTGCTGTCATTGGGATTGATTGACAGACATCTGAGTGTGGAACAGGCAGTGCTGCTCTCCAGGCTGGAGGAGGAATATCAGGTATGAGAGGACCAGAGTGGTTATTCCTTTAAATTTTACTTGGATGTTGTTTTAGTGTTTTGTCAAGTGTGTGTGTGTCTTCTTTTTGTTTTGTTTTTAAGTAACAGTTGTGATCTGTGGAACTCCTGGAATTGTTATAACTTGTCTTTGTTGGATCCATCTTTGCTGATGCCTTAAACTTGAAAAACATCCTTTACAGATTCAGTGCTGGGGAAGTGTGGAGTGGGCCCATGATTATGACGTGTATGAGCTGAGAGCACGGACCGCTGCTGGGGCTCTTTTTGTTCACCTGTTGTCTGAGAGTTCCACTACCAAACGCAAACTTTTGCAGGACTGAGAGAGACAAGAACTGTGGGAACGATGCAGACTTGATGCCACAGACAGTTGGTTCTCAAATTTGGAACATCTCCTCATTGACAAAGAAGACGACAAATGTAATGCATCCAGTCTGTTCCATGAAGCAGCAGCAACACCTGCTGTGTCTGAGCTGTTACAGAGTCAGCTGAACACATTGGCTGCCCTTTTTTTTGTTTTGCAGTGTTTGTACGACAGCTGCCAAGTGTGACGCGCCTCGCTGACTCTCAAGTCTGTTCTCAGTCATCCGTGACATTTTGGACACTATGAATAGATTCGAGAAACTGGTGACTAATGTTTGGTGTTAGGGCGTGGAATTATAATACCATGCTAGGTTTCTGCGTCATCTAGATAATGCAAAAAATCAACCACAAACAAACCCATACACACATACGCTGTGCTAAGAGTTCACACTATCTGTACATGTGTTTGCAGTTTAAGGCACATTGCATGTAAAAGTACTTGCAGAGGTGAAACATGGTGGATTCATGTTTTATGTAATTGGCTTGATATTCATCAGATGTGTCTGCTGATATTTTTAAGGGCGTGCAGAAAATCCATTTGTATCGTCTCTGCTGTTGAATGCAATTTCTAGAAATGACGCTTAAAATAATTAAATGCCTGACATCGTCTGTACTGAGTTGTGTGTCCTTGTCAAATGATTGCAAAACATTTTCAGAGCTTTAGACAAATTCTAATGGCTCCTGTGTGTTTGTGTGAGTGAGAACAAAAATACACCAACAAATGGCTGGAGGAAGTTTCACCAAACTAAGAATATTACTTGAGTTAATGTCTTGAGCAGATTAGCAAAGGTCAAGCACAACAGCAGCCCCCCCCCCCCCCCCCCCAAAAAAAAAGTTTTCTGTAAAATCTGATTGACCAATGCAGTTAGAGATTTCATCAAAAGCTCATTGATCAGTAAAATATTTGATGGATTGGTATCAGTAATTTCATGATGAATTTAATGTAGAGGGCATTGTGTTTCTCACATAGTTGATGGTGTAACTCACACTGAAACTCATGTCAAGAGTTTGCAAAAAGTTATTTTTCCTATTGTTCCAGTGCAGAGAAAGCAAGTTGTGCTATAGTACAGTATCATATCAGTATACTACTTTCAGAGTTTCAGAATATATCATTTCCACTAAATGAAGGAGAATGTGTTTCTCCACCCTTGAATTCTGAAAGGTTGGGAGTGTTTCTACCAAAAACCAAAAACAATTTTAACTTTTTAAGTTCGGTCGCAGGTGTGGACAAAAAAACTGTTTTGTTTGTTTTTTGTTTTCCTCTTAAGGCAAACTGAAGACGTCCTTGATTGGACGTGAAAGGTTCCCCCCAAAACTGGTGGAAATATGGTGCCATCCTGTTGATGGAAAAGCCTTAAAAAATATATATATATATATATATGTAAGAGGATTTCTGGCTACTTTAATTTATAGGATTAAAAAAAAAATAGCCATTGACATGAAGTTGGAAATTTTAATTTCTGTGATGAAAAACAACCCAATCTTTCTCCTTTAGCACCTTTTATTTACGATCCTCAACTCCTGATGACGAGCGGTCAAACTGTCCAATCGCGCTAAAGATCAGTATTTCTTGGCCAATGGTTTTCTTCCTTGGGCGGGTTTTGTTGACTGATTCTTCATCACATCCGTCCATGGCCTGACTTGTTGGTCAAGCACCATGGAGTTCCTTTTAGGAAATCCTTACAGTACGCCAGTGGGGCATTGCATTGGTATGTAGTTGTGTAGTTCTATAAAATCCGAGAGTGTGTTTTAAATAAACTGATACGTCTGAAAAGGTGAATGCTACGTCATTATTCGACCTAGCAGTCTGCTAGCAGCATGCTAACATTCCCGAGTTAGTTAGCCCGCTAGCTCATCACTAAATTAAGGTTACATTTTTCGAAAATGTGCTAGTTTTACCTTATGGCTTATTTATTTATTCATTCATCCGTTTTTGCCTTTGGCGTTGTTTAGGTTAACGCAAAAACGTTCGTGATTACAGTTGGGTTGCATTTTAAAAGACGGCTTACATTAGCCGATTTAGCTAAACAAGTCATTGTCATTATTGGAAGCAGCTGTTGATAAGTTTATAATTTCCAGAAAGAGCCACTGATGGCTCCCTACAAAGTGAAGACTGGACCCTCAACATGGAAATATGTGACATCATCAATGAGACAGAGGATGGGTGAGTATTGTACCCAGCAAAATTAATTTGGTTTCTGCTTTCCTAGTTTTTTGGCGCTGTTTACATGGAGTTTTGCTGCTCCTCTTCCTGAAGAAAGTCATCCAACTGGATTTATACAAAGCCTCATTTCTTATCTCACAATATTCTTGCACTGTGTGTTTAAGCCAGTGTGTGAAGTCCAAGAGTTGTTTGATTTAGTCACTTGTAAACTGAGTCTGGCCTGGCACACAGTACATCAGCATCTATAAAAAGAGGTGTGACTCTGCTGTTTGTCCTGCATTTCTATGCTGAATGCTCAGAAGCTGCCATTATCTGCTTGTTGCCATCAAAAAGTTTTTAGAAGTTAATTATTACCCAACAATGTAAGGTGGTCAGCCCTGTGATTTTGACAGAGCAGGTAGTCATTAACTATCGGCAGTATTTCTCAAACTTTTCACACCAATGACCGCTTAACCAATTTAAAAAAAAAAAAAAAATTGCAGACCACCTAACTCCCCAAATAATAATAACAAAGGCCTGCTTACCAGTCAAACAGCATATCACAACAATATATTGCCATCTATTAGACTTCAGAGCTGTTAAACAGTTTGAGAAACACTTTTCATTTAGAAAATATTAATTTAAAATGTGGTATTTTAGCAATATTTGGGGTGTCATGAATCAGAAAAGCTATGCGGTTTGGCTGAGATATGGCTTTTAAGCCATGGATCGTTTAATTTTTCAGATTAGGAACAAAAAAAACCTGTGACAAATACTTAGGTTTCTATTTTTAAAAATAACTTAAGAAATCAAGAAACTTTTGCCAGTGATCCTGAATAAAAACAAGATGTCCATTCTTTTGCATAATAATACTTCATTGCAAACTGTGTCAGTCAATTAAAAATAGCCTTTGACAAAGTCATGAAAAGTGGTGGTGGTGCAGAACTGACCTGAGTTTGTAACTTCAAATTAAAAAAAAAAAGTGTACATTGTCTGGTGAGAGGGGAACAATAATAACTTTATTTATAACCCTTTCAATATACATACTTTTGTTCTGCCACCACTGAGCTGAATTCATTCAAATCAGTGAATCTGCTGAACAGACACTTAGTAAAAGTCGAAAAGACAGGGCTTATTAGGTTATTTTCTGTATCTGTGGACTTTCTGCCAGCTCTGCTGTGCACTCACTTTGATTGTCACTCTCTGTTCAGTGAGCTCAAGACTACAGAGAAGAGACGGTGGACACTTTTTCCTCAACTCCCATTTTTTTTGAGTTTCTTTTGGTTTTAGGATCCAGGTGTGTGCCGCGCCTGCTGTTTGTAGCGGAGTACCAGGCAGTTTTTAGCCCAGTTTTAACAGACTGCGTGGTGTTGCAGTGTGTTTCTTCCACTTACACTTTTAACTGCACCTGCATTGACTAAGGACAGTTTGTGCTCAACTCAACGCAGGGATGGCAGCCAAGTGGTGAGTGCGCTAGGTTTCAGTGTAGATGGTTCCCGGACATGCATGCTCAGCTGCAGTCCCTATGCCCACGGTATGATTTTACCATGACTGCATCAACATTAACGCAGTTATCACTTTGAAAACAACTTACCGTGACAGGGAATCACAGTTACAGTACCAGTCAAATGTTTGGACACACTTTCCCATTCAGTTGAATAGTCACCAAGTTCTGCATTCACGTGTAGTTTTTTTTTTTTTTTTTTTTTTGCATGAGGCCAGAGCGTTCGGCTTTTTATTTTCTGTTCGGTGCAGCCCCAGCTGAAAAGCTGCATCGCTCTCCGTCTGAGCAAAGGCATTCACCGCTGCAGGACTGTCAAGTTTCAGGATCACATCTATGAAAAGTGTGTGGAAAAACATGATTCAGAAAGATTTCATCCAGGCTTTATCCTTTAAAGAGCAGATGTGACAATGAAATCAGTCCAGAGTCATCTCTTGTTCAAATAAGACAATTATTACAGGTCTTATATTGTTAAAAAAAAGTGACATCATCCTAAGTGAATGGGAAGAGATACAATCCCATTCAAAAATTTTGAAAAAACAATTGTCAGATGATAGAAAAACTCTGCCTGATGCAGCTTTCTGCCTCACTGGATTAAAGCTACTGTGTGTAAATTTACATTTCCACTCTGTCTCATGGTATTAAATTGCCTGATCAGAGTTCTCCCCAGAAACAACTACTACTACTACTACTTACAGTAAGTGGTCCATAGCCTATGTCACTCCACGTATGTCAAATAGAGGGTGACACGGGAGTAGATTTTCACTCCTGTCCCATCCCACTCCCACAGGAAAAACTCCTGTCCCATCCCAATCCCGGGCCAGAGTATTAAAAAAAAATCCTATCCCATCCCACTCTTGGTAAAATGAGTCTCACTCTCATCCCACTCCCATTCAGAATGACTCCTGCTCCTGGACCCTCCCATTTATTTCCTTCTTTTAGTTTTTAGGCAATACACCAAATTTGATTTGATCTTCTCCCCATTTTTTAGATTGCTTTGTGTTCTGCAGTTTTATTTCAAAACATATGGCAACAGGAACAGTTCATCTGTGATAATATAGGGAAGCACTTATTGCCTTAATCCAAAAAAAAAAAAAAAAAAAACTTCATTAAAAGGCACAAAACATAAATAATGCATGGCCTGTGTTCTTATAGTTTTTCAATGGAGGACCAGCTGCTAAGTCCCTGTTTCTAGCTCTTTTGGAGGTCAGTTACAGCAAAAATAGTAAATAATATTATGAGTGAAGCATCGCACAGCGGCGCGAAGCTCACTCATGGTACAGCGCGTCCTAAATAGGGAAGTGCCAAAATTAAAATGCACGTTAAAACAGGAAATGTTCAAATGTCAAACACTTCCTGGATTGACAGACGACAGCCCATGGAATCTCGCGGAAACTCAGTGGCAAGCTTACACTCAAACAGGAAGTGCAGAATTCTCAGTCACAGTGAAACAGGAAATGTTGAACACTTCCTGGCATGGGTGGAGCTAGATCGGAGGCCGGGATTTTACTAGACTTCCCTGAAATCTGATTGGACATAGATGATTGAAATGTCACAGCACCACACGTCTGGTTGAAAGCCCTGCATTTTCAAATCAGTGAGTCACATTGACTGCTAGGTTCCTCCTGTCCAGTAGTTTGTGCTGTGTACATCGGAAAATTGAAATCCACCTTAGTAGAAGAAGAAAAGTGTTTGCTTCAGATTTGAACTGAACACGTTGTTTGAACTATGGACTTTGAATCACACCAAACTTATATTTGTGAGTAAACGACCATATTTTATGCCAGAAATGAGGTTGTTAAAAACAGCAGTGTCTCCTTTAATTTGGGTTGTCTTATATACACATGTTTAAGTTACTAGTCATTGGATCATACTCTGTTGGCTTATTAGTGCAGCAGATAACTGAAACAATCCTTCAAATGGTGATACAAGCATCAAAGTCAGCACAAATATAGCTAGAGCAAAATTAATGGAGCAACTTTAACTTTTGACCCCTGTACAAACTGAAACTGACTTTTGTCACCATTCTTGCTGCTTTTACCTCATAACTCCATAACATTCAGTCACAGATTGTCCAAGTTACACCTTTTTTGGAATCTTTATGATCAGGCAGATAATGTGTAGTTTTCTATATGATTGGAGCATCTTTTAATTTTGACTCCTGTGCTGTTGGCTTCTGGGCTGTGTGGTTCTGTAGACTTATTACAGTGTAGGCTTACTGAAGCAAAACTACAGAATGGCGGCACCTGTCCTTTGTTTTCTTTTTTTGGTTCCCGGTCCCGTCTGCTCCTGTTAATTTTATTTATTTTATTTTTTTTATCCAGTACCGTCGCAATCACGTGATAAATATTAAAGTTGACTCCCATCCCGTGACCCGTGGGATTTAAAAAAAAAAAAAAAAATGTCAGCCTCTAATGTCAAAGTATATGTGTGCCAAGTTTGGCTCAATCCCACGGTGCTGTTTGGACAGGAGATGGGCAGATGCACACATAGTTTGTCTCTTGGTATGTAGAAAATGACTTAATCTTGTTAATCAGAATATTGCTCTCCATGTATGTGTAGACAGTGACATACTGGCTGTTGAGCTTTTGTCTTTCAGCTAGCCTTCTATCAGTGCAGTGTATAATGCAATCTAAAGCCTTAACCTGTTGTGTTCTCATCCTGTTGGTTGTCCTCCAGTGTCTTCTCAGTCCACGTTAAAGCTGTGGGGATACAATCCTCTCTACTTATGTTTGTCTTTGTATGATTGCAGGCCCAAGGATGCCATTCGAGCAGTGAAGAAGAGGCTGAATGGCAACAGAAACTATAGAGAAGTTATGTTGGCTTTAACGGTGAGTTAAAATGAGGAAGAACAATAATTAAATGTACAAACAGTTGATATAAAAATACAGCTCATATGGCAAGAATTCACTTAAAGGTGTAGACTCTTTGGATTTTTCAGAACATTGACTAAAGTTACTTCATGTTGATATGTAGTTACTATAAAGTACCTTTAATTTCTGAGGTATATCACAAAATTACATTTAATTTTATTGTTGGTAAAGTGTTTATTTTCGGGGTAATCCACAATAAATATACTGATTTAGGTCTGAGATGTGAACATGGATGAAGCACTTGGGCACAGTTTGAAGTTGATGCTGCATTCAATAGAAACTGGGAATTCAGAATTTCTCATTTACATCTGTTAAAATATATTTAATAAGGCTATGAAGGCAAATCAAGAACACATAACTGCAGCTAATGTTACAGTTGAAAATCGACAGTGTGTGTGTGGGGGGGGGGGGCGGGGGGTGTCTAATCTCTGATGAACAAATATCTAGCAAAATTTAAATTTTACCAAATTTTATCTGGAGCTCTTTCTGGTGGGATCACTGGTGGCCTATTTTTATTAGCTATGTCCATCTGTGTGTTTCTGTTTTCATTTTATGTAGATTTTCGCCACTTTCAGGCACAGTTTAAAGGTCTGTATAGCATTTCTTTGGTTCCATGATGCTAATACATAAGAGGTCTGTCCGTAAAGTATAGGTCCTTTTTATTTTTTTCAAACACTATATGGATTTCATTCATATGTTTTTACGTCAGACATGCTTGAACCCTCGTGCGCATGCGTGAGTTTTTCCACGCCTGTCGGTGACGTCATTCGCCTGTGAGCACTCCTTGTGGGAGGAGTCGTCCAGCCCCTCGTCGGAATTCCTTTGTCTGAGAAGTTGCTGAGAGACTGGCGCTTTGTTTGATCAAAATTTTTTCTAAACCTGTGAGACACATCGAAGTGGACATGGTTCGAAAAATTAAGCTGGTCTTCAGTGAAAATTTTAACAGCTGATGAGAGATTTTGAGGTGATACTGTCGCTTTAAGGACTTTTCACGGTGCGAGACGTCGCGCAGCGCTCTCAGGCGGCGTCATCAGCCTGTTTCAAGCTTAAAACCTCCACATTTCAGGCTCTATTGATCGAGGACGTCGTGAGAGAACAGAGAAGTTTCAGAAGAAGTCGGTTTCAGCATTTTATCCGGATATTCCACTGTTAAAGGAGATTTTTTTTAATGAAAGACGTGCGGGCGGATTGCAGCGTCGGCTCGCAGCCGCCGCGACGCTCCGCCACAGGAAAAACACCTCTGTTGGAAGCCTTGAGGACACGTTGGAACATCTCCAGCTGATAAACAATTTCTCATATACTCACTCCACTGAAAGCCATCAAAAGCCAACTGGATTTTACAAATGGTTATCAACACGGAGGTGTTTTTCCTGTGCCGCCGCGTCGGCTGCGTCCCGACGCGCGGACCCGTCCGCACGTCTTTCATTAAAAAAATCTCCTTTAACAGTGGAATATCCGGATAAAATGCTGAAACCGACTTCTTCTGAAACTTCTCTGTTCTCTCACGACGTCCTGGATCAATAGAGCCTGAAATGTGGAGGTTTTAAGCTTGAAACAGGCTGATGACGCTGCCTGAGAGCGCTGCACGACGTCTCGCACTGTGAAAAGTCCTTAAAGCGACAGAATCACCTCAAAATCTCTCATCAGCTGTTAAAATTTTCACTGAAAACCAGCTTAATTTTTCGAACCATGTCCACTTCGATGTGTCTCACAGGTTTAAAAAAAATTTTGATCAAACAAAGCGCCAGTCTGTCAGCAACTTCTCAGACAAAGGAATTCCGACGAGGGGCTGGACGACTCCTCCCACAAGGAGTGCTCACAGGCGAATGACGTCACCGACAGGCGTGGAAAAACTCAAGCATGCGCACGAGGGTGCAAGCATGTCTGACGTAAAAACATATGAATGAAATCCATATAGTTTTTGAAAAAAATAAAAAGGACCTATACTTTACGGACAGCCCTCGTATATAGTATAGTGGAGCCATTTGACCATTGATCGACATGCTGGGAAAGTTGTGGTCTTGTCACTGTATTTTAACTCTGGTGGGTTAAAATTCTAAATCGTTTCCAGAAAGGGCAAATGCTGATCGGTTTAGAGATATCAGATTGTAAAACCTTTATTTGAATAATATGGAGCAAAATTATATTGTTGCAGAAGAAAATCCTTTTTATTACTTAAATGGTAAAAAATCTAAAGGGACTGCTGCACCTTTAATGTTAGAACCAGAGGTGCAGATCTAATGGTGTTGTTTATCCTCATAATATTGTATGATCAGTAAAAAAAAAAAAAATCACCCAAACACATGTTCTTCACATGCCAGTCAAAACTAATAACTTATTTAAGTATGAGAATTTAATTTAAATGCTTTCCAGATGTCTGTTTTTACACCTTTCTTTTGCTCGTCTGTTCATCAGGTTTTGGAGACGTGCGTGAAAAATTGTGGTCACCGTTTTCACGCTCTGGTCACTAGCAGGGACTTTGTCGATGGTGTGCTTGTTAAAATCATCTCTCCTAAAAACAACCCCCCAACCATTGTTCAAGATAAAGTACTCGCTTTAATTCAGGTAAGAAAAAATATATGCATGTTTCGTACAGATTTTTAGTTGGTACATATCATAAAGCTTGTGACAGTCCCAAAGCAGCGTATTTTCTGGAAGAAGTGTTTGCTGTTGCTTGGTGTTGTAGAAGGTGAAGTGAGGTGAGCAGTGTTGGGCTCTGTTACAGTGTGTTTGGCTGTACAGCAGTCAGGGGGTCCTCTTTTTATCCTGAGGAAGAGTCTCAGGTAAAGTGCAGTGACTCAGTTCAGTTTATTTATATGGAGCCAAATCACAATCCGTCCTCAGAGCGCTTCACACCGGTGTGTGTGTGTGTGTGTGTGTGTGTGTGTGTGTGTGTGTGTGTGTGTGTGTGTGTGTGTGTGTGTGTGTGTGTGTGTGTACACACAGGGTTTCAGCGAGGCGCGTCTCTAGTTACGTGTCAAAGCTCAAGTGACTCTGCCGGGCTCATGTGGGCTGCTCTCATTACCTCCTGAGAAGCCATGAGACTGCTGTCGCAGTGTGGATCCAGCATCAGCCAAAAAGAAAGCATCTGATTGCTCTTTTTCTTATTAGACAAACAAGTTATTTGAGAAAGGGCAAGTGGGCCAAACGTAGTGGAAAACAAAATGTCCTGAACAGCACTATTGTTGACATTGGGAAGATGAATAATGATACTATGTTGGTGATGTGTAGCTCCAAAGCTGCCTTTCTGGTGAAACAGGTGATGTGGTTAACCCGAGTAAACCCCTTCCAAAGCTAGCTTGTGAACTTAATTATGCAGATGCTATCCAAGTAATATGGCTGTGTGAAACAGACTTGAAGTGTTAGTTTATGCACTTTGGAGTTTGTGAAAGTCAGTATTTGTAGATGATACACAGACTAAATAAAGTCTGATTTAGACATGGATAGTCTCTTCATACACAGAGCTTGTGCTGTGTTGGCTCTTCAAGCAAAAACATCAGAAGTTGTGAAAATATTAATAAATGGTTATTGGACTACATTTATATCGTTTTCCGTCTGCATCAGATGCTCAAAGCGCTTTACAAATTATGCCTCACATTCACCTTGATGTGAGGGTGCTGCCATGCAAGGCGCTCACTACACACCGCGAGCAACTTGGATTAAGGACCTTGCCCAAAGGCCCAGTCAGGCTGGGATTTGAACTGAGGATCCTCTGGTCTCAAGCCCAACAGGTGATGATCTAGTGGTTAAAGCGTTATTGTTACAGCATTTTTACAACCCCTGGCAAAAATTATGGAATCACCGGCCTCGGAGGATGTTCATTCAGTTGTTTAATTTTGTAGAAATAAAGCAGATCACAGACATGACACAAAACTAAAGTCATTTCAAATGGCAACTTTCTGGCTTTAAGAAACACTATAAGAAATCAGGAAAAAAAAATTGTGGCAGTCAGTAACGGTTACTTTTTTAGACCAAGCAGAAGGAAAAAAATATGGACTCACTCAATTCTGAGGAAAAAATTATGGAATTATGAAAAACAAAAGAACGCTTCAACACATCACTAGTATTTTGTTGCACCACCTCTGGCTTTTATAACAGCTTCCAGTCTCTGAGGCATGGACTTAATGAGTGACAAACAGTACTCTTCATCAGTCTGGCTCCAACTTTCTCTGATTGCTGTTGCCAGATCATTTTTGCAGGTTGGAGCCTTGTCATGGACCATTTTCTTCAACGTCCACCAAAGATTTTCAATTGGATTAAGATCCGGACTATTTGCAGGCCATGACATTGACCCTATGTATCTTTTTGCAAGGAATGTTTTCACAGTTTTGCTCTATGGCAAGATGCATTATCATCTTGAAAAATGATTTCATCATCCCCAAACATCCTTCCAATTGATGGATAAGAAAAGTGTCCAAAATATCAACGTAAACTTGTGCATTTATTGATGATGTAATGATAGCCATCTCCCCCAGTGCCTTTACCTGACATGTAGCCCCATATCATCAATGACTGTGGAAATGTTCATGTTCTCTTCAGGCAGTCATCTTTATAAATCTCACCAAACAAAAGTTCCAGCATCATCACCTTGCCCAATGCAGATTCGAGATTCATCACTGAATATGACTTTCATCCAGTCATCCACAGTCCACGATTGCTTTTCCTTAGCCCATTGTAACCTTGTTTTTTCTGTTTAGGTGTTAATGATGGCTTTCGTTTAGCTTTTCTGTATGTAAATCCCATTTCCTTTAGGCGGTTTCTTACAGTTCGGTCACAGACGTTGACTCCAGTTTCCTCCCATTTGTTCCTCATTTGTTTTGTTGTGCATTTTCGATTTTTGAGACATATTGCTTTAAGTTTTCTGTCTTGACGCTTTGATGTCTTCCTTGGTCTACCAGTATGTTTGCCTTTAACAACCTTCCCATGTTGTTTGTATTTGGTCCAGAGTTTAGACACAGCTGACTGTGAACAACCAACATCTTTTGCAACATTGCGTGATGATTTACCCTCTTTTAAGAGTTTGATAATCCTCTCCTTTGTTTCAATTGACATCTCTCGTGTTGGAGCCATGATTCATGTCAGTCCACTTGGTGCAACAGCTCTCCAAGGTGTGTTTACTCCTTTTTAGATGCAGACTAATGATCAGATCTGATTTGATGCAGGTGTTAGTTTTGGGGATGAAAATTTACAGGGTGATTCCATAATTTTTTCCTCAGAATTGAGTGAGTCCATTTTTTTTTCCCCTCTGCTTGGTCTAAAAAAGTAACCGTTACTGACTGCCACAATTATTTTTCCTGATTTCTTATAGTGTTTCTTAAAGCCAGAAAGCTGCCATTTGAAATTACTTTAGTTTTGTGTCATGTCTGTGATCTGCTTTTTTTCTACAAAATTAAACAACTGAATGAACATCCTCCGAGGCCGGTGATTCCATAATTATTGCCAGCGGTTGTAGTACAACCAGCGGGAGCTCAATGATGTGTGATGCGAGTTTGGTGGCACTTCAAACCATAAATAATAATCCATAATTATTGCCAGGGGTTGTAATAACATTTCTTTGACAACTTTTAACAAGTTTTTTTTTTTGTTTTTTTTTTTAAGTGTGCAGTGTTGGTTGGTAAGGCACATTTTTAGCTGTAACCTCCTCACTGCTGAGAGAGAAGCTGATAATGTCTTGATTTGCTGAGTGAATGTAAACGTGACAAACAAGCACTACTGATCAAGAGAACAGATGTCTTACTGCTCACATTCTTTGCACTGTTTAGTGTGATAATCCTCCCATTGTGTGTGTTTTGTTTTTTTTTTTTTGTTTTGTTTTTTTGTTTGTTTTGTTTATTGACATCTGCAGGCCTGGGCTGATGCATTCAGGAGCAGTCCTGACCTTACAGGCGTGGTCCAAATTTATGAGGAGCTGAAGAGAAAAGGCACAGAGTTCCCTGTGTCAGATTTGGAGTCCCTATCACCTATACACACACCTCAGCGGGTGAGGGTATCAGCTTAATTAGATCCATGGTGTACTCATGAACTGTCATTAAATTTTCTGTAATCTCTCTGATGAATGCAGGCTGCATCTGCTCCAGAGGGTGACACCACCTTACATAAGTACAGCACCACTTCACACCCAGCACCACATGCTGTCCCACCAGCCTGCAACACCCCTCAGGTCCCCAGCATTCACACATCTGGATCAATCAATCCGACACCTGAACAGGTACGCTGTTACTGTCATGACCAGACATACTCGAGTCAGATGTGTACAATAAACAAACAGTTAATTGGAGTAAATTGGGCTCAGCGATTACAGGTACTCCAGGCTGGTGCATGCAGTTTGCTCTCTGGCCTTCAAACACAAAGGTCCCCATTTCAAGACCACATATTCCCCATTGCCCCAGTACATCTGGATTGGTGTCATGAAGTGCAAAGAAGGAAAGAACAAATGCTGAAACACTGCATTCATTATTTATTTTTTAGGCCTGGAAATTGTGAATCTGTTTTTTACTGTATTTTTCAAATTTCATTGCAATCCAGTGATTATTTTTTGAGTCATCCTGGTAAGAGACAAAAGCCAGTGAGAACATTAACTCGTTGGCAGCGGTAAAGGTAATAGCCTTTGCTTAGCCAAGTTGAGCTGTGGTTGCTGTTCTTGTCTCACACAGTCCAAAGAAGTGTTATACCAAGTAGTATAAAGGTTGTATTCCTTCTTTTTAATCAAGAGCATGTCTTTCAGTATGAGAGCATGAGTTATTCATTTTAGTCATTCTCTAAGACAAAGTATGTCTTTTTTTATTCATAGCTGCTTCTTGTATTATGCTGGTTGACATCTAGTTTGATGGTGCATTACTGCCACCTTCTGCTCTGGAGTGTGAATCACAGTACTTCATTCAGCATACAGGAGCAGCATGTCATGTTTGCTGACAGTGTGAGCTTGTGGCCATAGATGATGATGCAGTATTTTTTCATACATAAATAGGATGACTTCCCAGACTAGTTAAGCAAATATATTGTGCAGAAAATGCAGTTCTTTTTGAGTTCTCCTTTTTTTTTTTATTTGATATTGATCTGCGTGTTTATTTGGCACAAGTTTTAGGCCACATGACCTTCCTGATGCAACTCCACATTACATGGAGAATGGGCACAGGTGGAACCTTTTGGTTTGGGAGAAAGTGCACTGACCATGTGGCCACCACACCACCCATGAAACTGTGAATCTACCATGTTCTGTTAATGTACCTTCAATGTTTTTTCTGCAAAAGGTCTGTTACCTTGTGCATCAGTGTTACAGTGTGCATCACTTCGGTTTCTTTCAGGTTTCTCGGCTGCGCAGTGAGTTGGACGTTGTGCGTGGGAACGCGAAGGTGATGTCAGAAATGTTGACTGAGATGGTTCCAGGTCAAGAGGATGCTTCAGATTACGAGTTACTGCAGGTAAGGAAATAGTGATTACACACAAACAATGACAGAGTAACAAAACAGTTTGATAAAATGAGACTACTATCCATCTACTATCCAGGAGCTCAATAGGACTTGCAGAGCCATGCAGCAAAGGGTAGTGGAGCTTATCTCCTGCATTTCCAATGAGGCGGTGACTGAGGAGCTGCTGCACGTCAATGACGACCTTAATAACATATTCTTGCGCTATGAAAGGTTGGCGAACACTGGACGTCCTGCTCACAGTTACCCTTGCATTCATGTATATGTCCCCAGATTAGGTCAACTAAATGGTTTTTATATTGATTTGTTTTTCCCTCCCTCATTCTTTGCCTCAGGTATGAGCGGTTTAGATCTGGGAGGTCTTCAGCACCAAGTGTCAACAATGGGGTGAGTGATGTTGTTACCTCAGGTATCAAAACGATCATCATAACTTTGTTGCATTTCCTGAAACATCTCTGTAAATGTAATCAAAGCTGCAGAACCACTTCACTGTTGCATCTTCCATGTCATAGCCCCAGCCCCACCTTCTTCTTCTGCATATTTTCCCATTGTTTAAGTCCACCTTTTATAAGGGAAGTGTGGACTAGCATGTACTGGTTTCCTGAGTGCTGTTATTTAATTACCAGTAATTTGCCTGAAATACACATCTTATTAATTGGAAAGCCAACATGGATATCACTTAGGTGTGTGTGTGTGTGTGTGTGTGCGCGCCTCCACAGTTTCAAACTGGACACACATATGAATTTGACCAATATGATGCAGTTTTTAAAAGTACATTTTAACTTTGTTCTTCAATTGTTGTTGTTTTTTTTTCTCAAAACAAAATTAAGATAATTATATTTACAGACACAGTTGTTGAACATGTTATTAACTTAATATATTCTGTTGTTCAGTGACAGTTTTGTCTCTAAAAAGCATTTATTTCTTTGGGAAAATGTTATCAGGTAAACAATTAATAAATGGTCAATCAATACATTTAAATGATTGTGGCCCAGTGTAAGCATAGTTATCATTCATGGTTCCTTTCTTAATGAAAATATTTATTTATTCATTCATTCCTAGTTCTCTTAAGTTGAATCAAGAAGGATTAGGGTTAGCTTGAGGGGTGTACATTATGTGCTAGCATCGGTTTACTTGGTTCATGCCTGGTTCATTCCAGCTTTCTCTTTTAAACTGACTCCTGTATGAATTGGCCATATAATAGTGACCATTTATTTATGAAACTAAACTCCAAATTCAAAATGGTCACCATAGATGGAATCTCTGTAGTTATTGTTGGCTTTTCATTTAATCAGGCGTGGTGCGTCTTCCACAGTTATCATGCCATTGTGTTGTGTTCCTGCACAGGCATGCTAATGGTATTCACTGTCCTCCTTTCTGTTCTTTTCTGTTCTTATGTTTCTGTGGCTAGCTGACACAGGCAAGTATAAAAATATTGTCAACCTCCCTAAGACATGAGTAGCACCCCAGATCAACACTTAAAACATGGCTAAATAATATGGGCCCTCCCTCCACCAATATGTATCACCCCATATGGCATGTTTTGACGATGCAGCTGCTGTGATTCATCACAGCAGATTGTTGGCAGTTGAGACTGGTAACATTGTACGTTATAAAAGGGGTGTATCTACAAGACAACATAATGACTCAGTTCTTGGATTCACAAATTTACTGTCAAGGCTGCATTGCTGCAATGCTGTTTCTGTACTATGATGAATTCTAAAACCTGACTGAAACTCTTCAAATAGACCATTCCTCTGCAGGTGATCAGTTAGCTGTTTTACAACTACCCTCTCAAGAATCTTTGAGAGAAAAGGAAGGTTGGAGATTGGCCTATAATTAGCTAAGATAGCTGGGTCAAGTGATGGCTTTTTAAGTAATGGTTTAATTACTGCCACCTTAAAGGCCTGTGGTACATAACTATAGACTAAGACTATATGCTATAGACTTAGACTGCTGGGGGGTTCCCATGATGCACTGAGTGTTTCTTTCTCTTTTTGCTCTGTATGCACCACTCTGCATTTAATCATTAGTGATTGATCTCTGCTCCCCTCCACAGCATGTCTTTTTCCTGGTTCTCTCCCTCAGCCCCAACCAGTCCCAGCAGAAGACTGCCCCTCCCTGAGCCTGGTTCTGCTGGAGGTTTCTTCCTGTTAAAAGGGAGTTTTTCCTTCCCACTGTCGCCAAGTTCTTGCTCACAGGGGGTCGTTTTGACCGTTGGGATTTTTACGTAATTATTGTATGGCCTTGCCTTACAATATAAAGCGCCTTGGGGCAACTGTTTGTTGTGATTTGGCGCTATATAAATAAAATTGATTGATTGATAAATGTGCACAAATTACTGTAAAGCAGAAAAAAGTTGCTTTGTAATGCCATCAAACCACAGCTAAACAAACTGAGTCAAAATCTGCGGAAAGACATAATAGAAAGGGGATAAAACTGGTGGATGCCAGGGACATTGACAGAGAAGCAGGCACCATGGGATTGGATGTTGTGTGAGATCCAGGTGAGCTGCTCTCTGCTTCTTTCTAAGGACATGTCACACGTTACTTAATATGCCGGTTAGCAACACAACATCAAAGTAGTCATAAATGTAAGTATCTGTGCACATTAGTGCTCACTGATGTATTTTATTGCTAATTGGTGACCGGGAACCAAAGCATTTTGAACCATAATCATATTAAGCATATGAATCATATTAAGCAATTGTGTTGAAATAGTTGTTTCGAAGCATTTGATACAATAAATATGGCGACATCTGCTGGCCAATCTTTAACATAGCACTTGCATGGAACAATGAAATGGTCAGGCACTGTTATGTATGTTTAATAATAAAGGTTCTATGTGCATCTTGAAATTTTTGGCTATATTTTCCTTTTAAAGACATTAACAATATACTTGTGTTATAATGTCATTGTGCCATTATAAAAATACTGTCTGTAATAGAGATATAAATTGAGAAATGCTTGTGCAACTAGGGACTGTTATGACCATAGTTGTTCAAAATGAAGGGGATTTGGGGGCTTCAAAGGTTTGTAATGTAAAAACAATATAATTTCAGCAGTGTTGGGCTGAAATTCTGTTCCTCTTCAGTTTTGGAGAAGACTCACATGGCACAGAAGTTGCTGCATATGAAGATAGATTTTGTCCTTGCAAAGAGTTGGATAAAACTGCCTCCATCCTCCCTATTTCTCCTTGCAAATTAAATGCAGAAAATGTTTCTGGGGAGCATTAGCATGGCTAAAACCCTTCAGGAGGTCTAAAGGGTGGGGGGAGGGGGGCTTCGTCTCCTGACATGGCCCTTTTGATCCCCGTCCATTTTAAGCATTTTTTTTTTATTTGCCTCTCACATGCCTGTATGCTTTATTGTCCTTCATGCTTTCATTATTATATTTTTTATTATTATTTTTTTTTAATGGGTTTCATACATTTGAAAATGATAGAGGTGCTGTATGCTGTTTCAGGCCTTTTTACAAAATTATTTCTTTCACTTTCTTTCAAGACACAACTGTTAAATGTTTCTCTGTGCTTCTATGTAAATGTGGTGAGATCTGCTCTTTATCTAATCACTTCTTCACCAGGTGCTGAACGAGGCTACAGAAGACAACCTCATAGACCTTGGACCAGGGTCACCCGCAGTGGTCAGCAATACGCCCAACGCAGCCCCAACAACCCTGCCCTCTACCTTTGCTGTTCCCACAGCACAACCCGCCTCTCCGAGCTCCTTGTCATCCCGACTTGCTGGTCTCGGTATGCGACCCCAGGCTCAAATCAAGAAATGAATAAATAAGAAAAGACTTCATTATGATTCATTTAACTATTAACCCTGCATCATGTTTCACAGTCTATCACAAGTACTTGAGAAAAGTGCATTACTTTTTTAATTTATTCAGCATGATAGTGATTATTACACCATAAAGGTCTGAGTCGCCTTCTGGCAAAATATCTTGAAATACACACTCGTGCTTGTTACAGGCATTTGATTTTAAACAATGCAGGACGTCAGCACTGCCAGCGGATTTCTCAACTTTATTTGTTATCCCCAGACGTCTATGCAGAAAATCACATTTCAATATCTGATGTAGTTCCTGAGATATGGTCATTGATGTGTTTTAGACAATGACCTCTGGTTTGACCTATGACCTGTGGTGCAGGAGGATGGCTCATCAACTTAGAAAATTATTCTTTGTGTTGGGGAGATGTTGCTCCAGGCAGACTTGGCCATTATAGTATATTATAGTAGCCTCTCTTTCTCTCGCCGGCGAGGTTGATTAATGATTTGACCGTCGTCATGCTGTAGATTATATAATGCAGCGTGTTTGTTCCTGCAGATATGGGCGCAGACAGCGTGAGCAGCACTTTAAGCTCACTGTCCAGCTCTAAGCCGCCTCCGGCACAGGATGACTTTGATGTGTTTGCTCAAACCAGGACTGGAGTTCTGTCTGAAACAAACAAAAGGTAAAGGATGAAGAAGATACACACACATCTCTTTCAGCACTGTATTACTTTTACAGCCTGATCTGTATATTTATGTTCATTCTTATGAGACAAAACAACACGACACAAAAAATAGAAATAATACATTTTGCTTTGGTTTACATCCACATTATGCTTTAGATACACAGCAGAAGACAGAGCCCATGATCAGCCGCCAGCAGGACAGGTGAGTCTCGTGTGTGTGTGTGTGTGCGCACGCAGGGTTCTCCCGAGACAATGGAATAATGGCACTGCGCTGTTATACTGTGGCACCATGTTGCAATGTTTTTTGATTAGATTCTTCAACCTGCGTCAAAGCTCAGGGTTCTTGCTAACGTTATAACAGCGTAACAGCCCGTTACACTGCTGCCTGAAAAAATTACGCTGCAATTGGGCCGTTATATTGTTTTTGAGTGTGTAATGGGAAAATTATCACTTCTTTATATTGATTGTGTGATCAGCATCAAGTCCATGATTTATTTTTCAACCTCCGTAAAAGCCATTTAAAGATGTCAGTTGTGACTCACCTTTCCGCTGATTCGCTCAACAGGACTCTTCTCTATTGTTGTGGGCAGAAGCTAGAATTGTCCATCATTTCACACCGGAGTTTGTATTCGTTCGTCATTAATGTGCCTTTTATGTGGGGCAGCCCACGACGCAATTTTCTGGCTTGGTCTGGACCATGAGTTCACCGGTTCGTGAACTGAAGTTACTGTCCCTCATGTAAAGGAAAATATCCTCCGCTCCGTGTGTGTGTGTGTTGTGGGATTTGCTGCGGCTCTCTGCCGAGTCAAGTTGATCATTCCAGAATGAATAACTAAAGAGCAAATCTACATTTTAAATCAAATGACAACTATTTCCAAACGTCGTAATACAGCCAACAAACTACAACCGACCAAAAACTGTTTTCCCCAAAATGAGACGCCCTTCTTTCTTTATGAATTACATTGATGTTGACGTGCAGCCGGCTGCGAGATCCCAACCCCAGGGACTGTCAGAAAATTACCATTAAAAACCAAACCATAAAAGGAAGCGCTTTAATTAAAAAAAAAAAAAAAAAAAAAAAAAAAAAAAAAAGAGGGGAAAAAAAAAAACTCAATGGCATCACATTTATGGTTTGAAGTGCCACCAAACTCGCATCACACATCATTGAGCTCCCGCTGGTTGTACTACAACCCCTGGCAAAAATTATGGAATCACCGGCCTCGGAGGATGTTCATTCAGTTGTTTAATTTTGTAGAAAAAAAGCAGATCACAGACATGACACAAAACTAAAGTCATTTCAAATGGCAACTTTCTGGCTTTAAGAAACACTATAAGAAATCAGGAGAAAAAATGGTGGCATTCAGTAACGGTTACTTTTTTAGACCAAGCAGAGGGGGAAAAAATATGGAATCACTCAGTTCTGAGGAAAAAAATTATGGAATCATGAAAAACAAAAGAACGCTCCAACACATCACTAGTATTTTGTTGCACCACCTCTGGCTTTTATAACAGCTTGCAGTCTCTGAGGCATGGACTTAATGAGTGACAAACAGTACTCTTCATCAATCTGGCTCCAACTTTCTCTGATTGCTGTTGCCAGATCAGCTTTGCAGGTTGGAGCCTTGTCATGGACCATTTTCTTCAACGTCCACCAAAGATTTTCAATTGGATTAAGATCCGGACTATTTGCAGGCCATGACATTGACCCTATGTGTCTTTTTGCAAGGAATGTTTTCACAGTTTTTGCTCTATGGCAAGATGCATTATCATCTTGAAAAATGATTTCATCATCCCCAAACATCCTTTCAATTGATGGATAAGAAAAGTGTCCAAAATATCAACCTAAACTTGTGCATTTATTGATGATGTAATGACAGCCATCTCCCCAGTGCCTTTATCTGACATGCAGCCCCATATCATCAATGACTGTCGAAATTTACATGTTCTCTTCAGGCAGTCATCTTTATAAATCTCATTGGAACGGCACCAAACAAAAGTTCCAGCATCATCACCTTGCCCAATGCAGATTCGAGATTCATCACTGAATATGACTTTCATCCACAGTCCACGATTGCTTTTCCTTAGCCCATTGTAACCTTGTTTTTTTCTGTTTAGGTGTTAATGATGGCTTTCGTTTAGCTTTTCTGTATGTAAATCCCATTTCCTTTAGGCAGTTTCTTACAGTTCGGTCACAGACGTTGACTCCAGTTTCCTCCCATTCGTTCCTCATTTGTTGTGCATTTTCGATTTTTGAGACATATTGCTTTAAGTTTTCTGTCTTGACGCTTTGATGTCTTCCTTGGTCTACCAGTATGTTTGCCTTTAACAACCTTCCCATGTTGTTTGTATTTGGTCCAGAGTTTAGCCACAGCTGACTGTGAACAACCAACATCTTTTGCAACATTGCATGATTTACCCTCTTTTAAGAGTTTGATAATCCTCTCCTTTGTTTCAATTGACATCTCTCGTGTTGGAGCCATGATTCATGTCAGTCCACTTGGTGCAACAGCTCTCCAAGGTGTGATCACTCCTTTTTAGATGCAGACTAACGAGCAGATCTGATTTGATGCAGGTGTTAGTTTTGGGGATGAAAATTTACAGGGTGATTCCATAATTTTTTCCTCAGAATTGAGTGATTCCATATTTCTTTCCTCTGCTTGGTCTAAAAAAATAACCGTTACTGACTGCCACAATCTTTTTTTCTTGATTTCTTATAGTGTTTCTTAAAGCCAGAAAGTTGCCATTTGAAATGACTTTAGTTTTGTGTGATGTCTGTGATCTGCTTTTTTTTCTACAAAATTAAACAACTGGATGAACATCCTCCGAGGCCGGTGATTCCATAATTATTGCCAGGGGTTGTACAGTACTTAGATGGGAAAAACGTACTATTATATAATTTCAGAGATTTTTTTTTTATTGTAATAAATACAAATAAAATCTTAACTTTTTATTTATTGCTTGTAATGTAACGTTGTACCAGTTTTGAAAATACAGCTGTATTTGAAGTTACAAGTTACACTCGGGATGAAAAAGGGTGTGGTCATTTTTGGGCTGTTCGTCCCAGATAGAGATTTTGGCACATATCCCAAGTTGTTCATTGGGATCATTTTAGTCCAGAACAGTTGCGTTGTCCTCTCTTAAATGATGTGCATAGATGTCTAAGCTAAAACCTGTTCCAAATTAGCATCCACACTAGATCAACTGTTGGGACACGGGCAAAAAATGGGAGCAGCCAAAAGAAAGATGATGCTAAAGGGTGTCTATATTTATGCATTATATATGTACATGCTTTGATATTTTATAATATTCATATCAACCTTTAACTATGAATCCCACAGTGTAGGCTGCTGCCACCCGGTGGACCTTGAAAGTAGTGCAGGTTTGCTGTGAGGGGTCAATAAATAGGAACATCTTTGTATTTCAGTTTTGTAAGTGAATTTTAAATTACCCAAAATATTTGATTATTCTGAAATTGTAATTCAACCACGACATGGGTTTCAAATTCTGTTATTCTTTAGCTATCAGACCTAGTGTAACATAATAAATATATAAAGGAAAGTTGCTATTGGCTGTCCTAAAAGTCGCTAAATGACATCACTTAATTTGGATAATAGGTCGCATGCATTTTCATTATTTTATTTTTTTTAACCACAAAAATGTTGTTTTTCAGTTGTGTTTTTAAGTTGACACTGAAGTCATGTTTTCTGTTGTGTTTGGGGTGTAATATTTTCCATTTTGGCCACTTGACGGGGTTCGTGCTGCCCTCTAGTGTCTGGGAGGTCAGTCCTCTGTCATGGATGACATAGAGGAGTGGCTGCATACTGATGTGGTGAGCCATCTTTTTTTCTGCTTCTTTTTCCCCCCTCTGTTGTATGCCTTATTTTTCTTCTTTATATTTAATTTGTAAAGTTAAAAAATAACATTTCACTTACATTTATTTTATGTCATTCACAGTTTTAGGGGACAAAGATTTTTTTTATTTTATGACAGATTTGTGAAATGAGCACGAAGACTTGAATTTTGTTGCTCACGTAACTGGGGAAAATGTTTTAAATCACAGTAGAAGTGTTACAAATGCACTACTTGAAGATTTGTACAAACATACAGTGGACTAAAGAGTCCTTAGGTCCAAAAAAGTTGTATATTCAGTCATTTTACCAATTTGTTATATTTAGAACTTAAGCTGTTTATTTTTCATTATTAGTTTTACAGTCTTTCAACATCTCCAGTCTTAAAAGTGATAAAAATGTAATTTAAAAAAGGAGCGTTAAATAAGTTAAGTAAATCAAAGCTTTTTGAGGCGGATCCTGATCATTATTGTCTGGACCACAGATAATTTTTCCACAGAAAGTTTAAAATCTATCCATAACATTCTGAAACTTCATACCTACACACATAGGCAGTAGGATAAACTCTTGATATGTTTATGTATGTACAACCCCTGGCAATAATTATGGAATCACCGGCCTCGGAGGATGTTCATTCAGTTGTTTAATTTTGTAGAAAAAAAGCAGATCACAGACATGACACAAAACTAAAGTAATTTCAAATGGCAACTTTCTGGCTTTAAGAAACACTATAAGAAATCAGGAAAAAAAAAATTGGGGCAGTCAGTAACGGTTACTTTTTTAGACCAAGCAGAGGGAAAAAAATCTGGAATCACTTAATTCTGAGGAATAAATTATGGAATCACCCTGTAAATTTTCATCCCCAAAACTAACACCTGCATCAAATCAGATCTGCTCGTTAGTCTGCATCTAAAAAGGAGTGATCACAACTTGGAGAGCTGTTGCACCAAGTGGACTGACATGAATCATGGCTCCAACACGAGAGATGTCAATTGAAACAAAGGAGAGGATGATCAAACTCTTAAAAGAGGGTAAATCATCACGCAATGTTGCAAAAGATGTTGGTTGTTCACAGTCAGCTGTGTCTAAACTCTGGACCAAATAAAAACATGGGAAGGTTGTTAAAGGCAAACATACTGGTAGACCAAGGAAGACATCAAAGCGTCAAGACAGAAAACTTAAAGCAATATGTCTCAAAAATCGAAAATGCACAACAAATGAGGAACAAATGGGAGGAAACTGGAGTCAACGTCTATGACCAAACTGTAAGAAACCGCCTAAAGGAAATGGGATTTACATACAGAAAAGCTAAACAAAAGCCATCATTAACACCTAAACAGAAAAAACAAGGTTACAATGGGCTAAGGAAAAGTAATCATGGACTGTGGATGACTGGATGAAAGTCATATTCAGTGATGAATCTCGAATCTGCATTGGGCAAAGTGATGATGCTGGAACTTTTGTTTGGTGCCGTTCCAATGAGATTTATAAAGATGACTGCCTGAAGAGAACATGTAAATTTCCACAGTCATTGATGATATGGGGCTGCATGTCAGGTAAAGGCACTGGGGAGATGGCTGTCATTACATCATCAATAAATGCACAAGTTTACGTGGATATTTTGGACACTTTTCTTATCCCATCAATTGAAAGGATGTTTGGGGATGATGAAATCATTTTTCAAGATGATAATGCATCTTGCCATAGGAGCAAAAACTGTGAAAACATTCCTTGCAAAAAGACACATAGGGTCAATGTCATGGCCTGTAAATAGTCCGGATCTTAATCCAATTGAAAATCTTTGGTGGAAGTTGAAGAAAATGGTCCATGACAAGGCTCCAACCTGCAAAGCTGATCTGGCAACAGCAATCAGAGAAAGTTGGAGCCAGATTGATGAAGAGTACTGTTTGTCACTCATTAAGTCCATGCCTCAGAGACTGCAAGCTGTTATAAAAGCCAGAGGTGGTGCAACAAAATACTAGTGATGTGTTGGAGCGTTCTTTTGTTTTTCATGATTCCATAATTTTTTCCTCAGAATTGAGCGATTCCATATTTTTTTCCCTCTGCTTGGTCTAAAAAAGTAACCGTTACTGACTGCCACAATTTTTTTTTTCCTTATTTCTTATAGTGTCTCTTAAAGCCAGGAAGTTGCCATTTGAAATGACTTTAGTTTTGTGTCATGTCTGTGATCTGCTTTTTTTTTTTCTACAAAATTTAAACAACTGAATGAACATCCTCCGAGGCCGGTGATTCCATAATTTTTGCCAGGGGTTGTATGTATGGAAATGCTGTGTTGCTGACTGATTCCTTGTCATGTCTGTAGGAGGCGCTGTTGTGATGGTTTTTGTTTCACCAGAGTTTTGCACTTTTGAAAATGTTTTGTTGTACTTTTATTTATTTGATCTTTGTTAGCAGTGGGCCACCCCCTCTGAATCTGGTCTGCTTGAGGTTTCTTCCTCAAAAAAAGCCAGACGGAGTGAAGCACTTTGGGACGATTTGTGTTGTGAATGGGCACTACATAAATAAATAAATAAATAGAATTTTAATTTTAGAGCAGTGGTTTTGTTTGTGGAGGGGCTTCTAAAGTTATTGTTGTGCTTCACTTTTAACAGAAAGGAGATGAAGCAGAAGAAGGTGTGACGAGTGAAGGTAGGATGTCTGTGGGTGGGTCTAGTTGTTGTTTTGCTGGATTGTTACCAGTTTTGAGTGTGGACCACCTTTTTCTTCTCACTCTCGCCCCTCCCTCCCATTCCTTTTCTTATCACAGAGTTTGACAAGTTTCTTGAGGAGCGCGCTAAAGCTGCTGAGCTCTGTACCTCCCTGCCGTCGCCCCCGGGTGCATCGCAGGGGACTCCTGGCCACAAAAAGCCAAACACTGCAGAGGACACGTTATTCGCTATGTAGACCTTCACCTTTGACCTGTTATCTCCAGCTGAGTAACATCACCTCGCGCAGAATGATTGATCATCCCATCCACGTCCGTTTAACATTAACACTATTCAGACAAGCTGCAAACAATTCCACGTGTTGGCCTCCTAAATTTGCTGCTAGACAGAAGAAGTAATCACATCAAGTGGCTGATTTTTGATTCGCTGTCAAACATTAGCTCTCGACTATGTGAAGACCAGCGTCGGATATAAAGTGAGGTCCTGTTATTCTGTCTTTTGCACATGTTGAGTTCGGTTCCTCAGCCTGTGTTTACAGGTTGCAGCTAATCCTCAGAATAATTTTCAACATGACTTTTATCCGTTTCTTTGCTCAAAGCACATGTCGGTTCTTAAGCGCCGTGTATCCATAAGGTCTTAAAAGTAATGGCACTTTGTTGTCCGTCTCAGTTGACTTGTAAATCTGTAAATGACAAATGTCACGTTTATTAGTTGCGTGTGTGAGATTTCTGAGTGAGCTGATGTTTCAGCTTCTCTGACGACAGGGATGTACCTCACCAAGGCAGGAAAAAAAAGCAACTAAACAAGCACTTAAAAAGGAGAATAAGATGAAAGGACGTTAGCTCGTGTGATTGGCGTAATTGCACATTGTTCCAACAGACTCTCTGTCTTCTTGTGTCGTGTTTTTCCTCTGACAGACTGAAACTGTCAGCTGTCACATTGGTAACAACAAAATTTAAAGTTTTTGCAGAGATTTTTATCAGACTAAAGCTGCTGTCTGACTTTTTACAAGAAGTCAGTTGTGAACAATATCGTTTTTCTTTGAGTAATTATCTTGATGCTGAAGCTTTTCTTTTTCTTTTCTTTTTTTTTTTTTTTTTTAACAAAGACATCACGGGGAGCGGGAGTTGGACCGACGCACACCATCAGACTTTTTTGTGAATTTCAGTTTTGAAGGCCAAACTGATGCTTTAAAAGTTTCACAGTCACTAAATTCTTTCGAAGTGCTGCATGTGGAGCATAATGAGAAGTCAGTGTAACACCACCACCAACAAAACAACAAAAAAGCTTGCATCTTGTTTTTGTGCCGCTTTCCTTTATTTCTTTGTGTTGACATCTTAAAAGGCCCGACCTTTCAGCGTGACATTTGTTTTCAGAATCCAGCCTGCCGCTGACGCCACACTACAAATGAGACATTTATGCTTGACGGTAATAAATGCAACATGTTACACAATCACAACAAGCGTGCACTTTTGACAGTCACGTTAACCTTATGACATGTACTGTAAATCAACTAGAGAATGAAGATTTAACTGATTATTGATTCAGTGTGGGACTATTTGAGCAGAAATATAGAAATAATTTATTCAACACTTTTTTTTTTTCCTTTAAATCATTATGTTAAATGACTTTTATTGTACAAAAAAGTAAAGTGGGGAAAAGAAATATGTTTTGGGACAGAAGGATTACTTGTTTCTTTCATGTTCTTGGATTTTGTTTCTGGAGTTCCTTTTTATACATAATCATTCCTGACTTGTAGCTTGTTTGTCATTGGTCCAGTTTGTTGCTTCGCTCAGTCCACGTAATTTGTAGCTGTAACAGATTATAGAAAATGCGTGGGTTTGTTTGTTTTTTTGGGGGGTTTTTTTGCCAAAAATTCTGTCGCTGTCATTTAATGGGCTGATTAGCACGTGACACACAAAAAAGTAAAACAGGTTCTGAAAGACACTTTGGACAAAATGTTGCACATTTTTAAAAGGGAAATTTTCTTTGAACTGTTATTAGTGTTAATCGTGCTGTCTTCAGCAGAAATGTTTAACAAAACTGAAGTCTCTAAATGTTTAGATTTATCAGCTTGAGCTCTGTTGGTAGTTTAAAACTTTATCAGTCATCACTGGGGGTGGGGGGGTTGTGTAGTAATCATCATTTTCTCTGTGCGTCACTGGACAAGTCTCCGACGTGCCTGTGCTCATCTCTCATTTCTTTGTGTTGTTAGATTTATGCATGAACTCTAATAAAACATTAGCGGTGTGTTCGACGTAGTCTGGATTCTGCTTCTACTTCCTGAGAGACGTGCACACTAGAGGACTTTTTAGGAGCGTGCCACATGCAACAGAATGCGTGTTTTGCTGACGTCACCTGCTGAGGCGTTTGGTGGGCATGAGAACCTGCACCCTCTCAGCTCGTTCTGGAACCAGCTTGAGTCCACTCGACTCTGATCTAGATGGCGGCAAATGTGGTGTGTCATTTCATTTGCCCCGCCCTCAGGACCTCCCCATTGATTGGCGGGAATTCCAAAACAGTCACTGGAGCGTTTTAGTGGA
Source organism: Thalassophryne amazonica (assembly GCF_902500255.1). Taxonomy (NCBI): domain Eukaryota; kingdom Metazoa; phylum Chordata; class Actinopteri; order Batrachoidiformes; family Batrachoididae; genus Thalassophryne; species Thalassophryne amazonica. Next base: position 67,189,184 of record NC_047120.1, on the reverse strand, counting down.
TAATAATAAAAGTGTGTTAGCCAGAGAGTTCTGCCAGATTTGTTTTCTTTTTTAAAATGCGTTTCATTTATTTTCATTTTAAACCTTTCCTCTGTCTTCAGCTCTAGTATTTTTTTTTCTTCTTCCGAGCACCGATGTCTTTCTCGTGGTCTACATGGAACAAAAATCTAATCTGTTCTTTCTGGTGTTGACAGGCTGCATTGTTTGTTTTATTAATGCATAAAATGTATTCTATAAAAGTGCACCCCGGAAGCTGCTAAAAGTAGCTGTGCAGTGTCCATAGGTCAAAGGTCAACAGCCGTATTCTAATTACAGCTAATATTTCTCTGTCTTCATTCAAGACTAAACGACCTGTTTGTGTTTACCGTTTACTTAGTCATCGTTGCAGATGAGTGATTTGCCCGTTTGCGCATCCTGCGGTTCTTCTGCTTGTTGCCCTGAGCTGCTCATTTTCCGCTGCGCTTACAGGTGCATGCTGGGAAGCATAGAGGAGCCTCACAGTAAACGTGATCACGGCCTTATTGTGGAAGTAATTATACAGCAACTGGCAAAATAATGTGGAAGGATTAAAGGGGAATTGGGGGGGGGGGGGGGGTTGATGAATATTTGAAGTAATTTTAATGTGGCGCGGCGTTTTCACTGACTACATGTGCACTGACTTTTCGGGCCTGACTGGTGCCTTGCATCCTCTTTAGCTGCCTCAGAAGAGCCCTGCAGCCTCGGAGCACTTTATGCTAAGTTAATTTACCCAAATACGTCCGAGGCGTGGCGGCAGCAGCTCGCTATTCAACATCAACAACTTTGTTAATGGAAACTTGCTGATCCATAAACGTGTGCGAACGTTTGCTGGGGGGCAGTTCACATACAGACGCACAGAATGCGCAGATCGATGAGGGGAATTTGCAAGCAAGCATAAGGTGTGTTTAATTAGAAATGTGTCGTGGGGCTTTGGTGTGTGTGTGTGATGTAGGTGGTGCTTTGGCATTAAGGGTTTTTTTTTTTTTTGGCAGGGGCCCCTTTATTTAAATAGGGTCACATCTCAGCCTCACCTTGCAAGTGTTGCACTATATTAAATGCCACTCATGTTAAGTGTGTTGAAACCCTTCTGAGACATTTGCCAAGACATAATATAAAGGTTAAATTGAAAAATGTCCCTTCAACAGCGCAGGAGCACGTTGTGATTGATCTCCCCGGTGGGCGGAGGGGAAAAAAAGCATAAATTTGTTTTACAGGTTTCTGTTGTGTCAGGATTGTGTATGAATATTATGTGGCGAATTATGAGTGACTGGATTAGGAGTTAAGTGTCAGTCAATCAGGTTTTCAAAAGGTCAGTGACAAAACTTACAAAAAAAAGTGGAGGTCTTTAAAGGTGGAATAACGGGGAACTACTTTTTCTTTTAACAGATGCATGTGTGTGTTAGTTTGCTGTGGAAAGTATTTGTGATTGATGCAAACATTGACAGCACATTAAGACAGTGAGCTATGTGAAAATTATTGGCAGAAAATTGACCATCTAAGTCATGGGAGACCATTGCTTTATTTTTACTGACTCAAACTGGTGGCCCGAGGGCCACATACGACCCTTGAAATACATCATCTGAATGTTTCTTCCAGGTTTCACTTACTCTGAAAGGTCAAAGTGATCATTGGTGGATACGATAAACACATTTTTATGCCTCACTCAACAAAGTCGGGCTGTTTGTTTCCACACAGTAACTAATGAACGCCCCATTGAAGCCACTGACGAAAGGTCTTGTCAAATATAGCCATTATACATTATGGCCACTACGGATGCCATTTTTATTTTAGTTTTGGTGCAAGAGCTAAAGAGCGCCTCATCTGACTGAAACAGCATTTTGATGGTGTATTAGGGGAGACTAGAGGAAGTATCTTTTAAAAATGAAGGGTCAATGCACCACATACTTAGAAATTGCAAAAAGCAGCAGATGTTTTGTTAGTGCATTTTCCCTGACGTTAGAATTTTTGACACGCCAACCGTTTTCTACACTGAACAAAAATATAAACATTTGTTTTTGCTCCCATTTTTCAAGAGCTGAACTGAAAGATCTAAAACCTTTTCTATATACACAAAAGACTATTTCTCATAAATACTGTTATACTCACATTTCAGAGTGGCCTTTTATTGTGGCCAGCCTGAGGCACACCTGTGCAGTAACCATGCTGTCTAATCAGCATCTTGATGTGCCACACCTGTGAGGTGGGATGGATTATCTTGGCAAAGAAGTGCTCACTAACCCAGATCTGTGAACAATATTTGAGAGAAATGGCTCTTTTGTTTATAGAAAATGTTTTAGATCTTTAGTTCACCTCATGAAAAATGGAAGCAAAAACAAAACTGTTGTTTAGATTTTTTTTATTGTCATTAAAAATGTTTGATTTGTGGTTTATCATCCATCTTTTAATGTTCAGTGGATAAATTTAAAAACAAAGTGGTCTCAGATCCAATAAGATGGTTATTAGAGTTCATATTGTAGAAAATCACCTTCACATTCTCAGTTTTCTCGCCCGGATTCCTGATCACCTTCTGTTCTAGTAATGCAGGTCGGCTCTGTCTCAATGGGTTTCTGGGACATATGTTCTAAAAGTCAGAAACAAGCTGTTTCAAGTGCAGGTTTGGGTTAAAGCGGTGCTGTTGATATAAGAGCACTCATAGAACTGTGGTACTTTTAGGAACCACATTTGTACTTAAATGTACTTAAGTACAATATGCTCCCTTTTAATAAAATGAAAAAGAATAAATACTGAGCCGTTGTGACTGAGTTGTCTGGATAAGACAGCAGGCATCATGGGAAAATCATAAGACAAATAATTTGGTTTAAAGAATGCATCTCAATTTATATATATATATATATATATATATATATATATATATATTGGAATAAAGAAATGGAATTTGTATTTTAATGTGTTTTATGTCTTCATATCACACATCTTCAAACCTAATCTGAGCTCATAAAAATGCTACAAAGGACCGTCTTTGTTTTTTCTCTAAGTGATTTTTTATATATATATATATATATATATATATATATATATATATATATATATATACTCCTGTTTAAATGCAACATTTGGGGTAAAGTTCATGTCACACTGTCTGTGCCCCCCCCCCCAACCACACACACACGTTTATATAATCAAGTCACTAAAGTTGGATGTCCTTGTGTCTCTCACAGAGTCCAGAAGTGCAGGTTGAGGTGTTGAGGCTCCAGCATGTGTATAGGTGGCGCTGTGGGCCCTATGGGCATGTTACCATGTGGGGATCTGAAGCCGGGCAGAGGTGGATCTGGGGTGGACAGGATGTAGTCGATGCTAAACTTGATCTCTGACTCCGGCTTCCCCTGGACGGGGTTCGGGATGAGCTGGCTCGACTGGGGATTGGGCCTTTCAGGGTTCAAAGGGCACAGGGTGGATTTGGGCTCGGGTCGCCGTGCAGCACCTACGTGCTGATTGCTGTGGCTCTCCAACAGGTGGAAAGGTGTGTCTCCTGAATCACGGAGGCCCATTTTCATGTTCTTCCTGCGGCGGCGGCGGCGAAAGTTGCCGTTTTCAAAGAGGTCGAGCATCGATTCGCAGCCAGTGGCAAAAGTCCAGAAGTTTCCTTTTCCTTTCTCGTACCCTTCTGTCCGAGGCACCTGGTTCACAGAGAAGATACACGTAGCGGTATTAATGAAAACAATCACAGGTCGCTGACCTTTGACCCCTCCCCTATAATGTCACTACAGGTCAGTTAGTGTAATTTTGTTAAAGTGATCGGTTTGTATCTAAAGTGTGTCTAAAACATTTTAAAACTCAAGTCACAAAAATGTTTGACTGTTGGCTTTTGTTTAGTTTTCAAATTTTCACAAAATTTGATTTTGAAACTATCAAAAAATACTTTTTCCCACTTTAACACATTAAAAATGTTTTTAAGTTTAAAGCAATCACACATTTTGCCTCTATATATAAATGTTTGCTGTTTGGCAGTTTTAGGCACGTTAAATATGCCTTTTACTTTTGCACATTTGTACACAACCAATGCGATCTAAAGTTTTACAGTAAAAGTAAAGACTAAGATGAATATTGAAATAATAATAAGAAATATTTAAGGGGGAAAAGATTTTTAAAAAATACCAATTTGATCAGTGAAAAATTCAGATTATTCAAATTAATTGAAAAATAAATTAGAAATAAATTAAAGTTCACAGAAAATTAAGAAGTTTGGTAAGAGACATTCAAGAGTTTAAAAAAGAATGTAAATAACAATGTGGGTGTGTTGAAATATGCTTTAATCTCGTTTATATTGTAACGACAGAGGTCTGGAGACGAGGATGCAGATCTGACTGAGCCTTCAGTGCGCTGACTGTTTGGGTCCGGTGGCATGTGTACCTTGATGAAACAGTTGTTGAGCGACAGGTTGTGTCTGATGGAGTTCTGCCAGGCTCTCTGGTTGGAGCGGTAATAAGGAAACCGCTTCATGATGAACTCGTAGATGCTTGACAGAGTGACCCGCTGCTCCGGGCTCTGCTGGATTGCCATGGCGATCAGAGCAATGTAGCTGGCACACAGACACAAAACTGTTCAACACAATGACGGATTCAAATACATGACGTAGCTTTTCCAACAAGATAAAGCTGCAAAATCTGACAAACACAAGTTTAAAAAATTTTTTTTACATTTTTTTAAATTTTGCATTTTAAATTTAATTTTTTTTTTTTTTGCATTTAAATTTTTTAATGCAAGTAAAAATACTTTTTATAAATGCATTATACTTACTGTGTGAAATCTCTGAAAAATACAAGTTAAAAAGGTTTACAATGGAAACATTTTAAAATACAATAATTCTAAGTTAAGCTACAAAGTGTGTCTGATTTAAATTGGTTCAGTTAATAATTAAAAGTAAAAATATTTTTTAAATGCAGTGTGCATCTTGGAAAAAGTGTAAACTAAACTGGACAAAAAATACAAAATACACGAAAAGAGGAAGGTAAAAAACAAAAAATACATTTAAAAATACAGTATGTCCTCTAAAACTAGATAAGGCTAGAAAATGTACAAAGTATCTTAATTAAAATATATATAAAGAGGAATATGAATTTCAAAAACAGTATGCATCCTCATGAACAAGATATAAAGAGGAAAAAATATATATCTTAAAATATAGCATGCATCCTGTTAAACTACATTAGAACTTCATTAAAATCATTGAAGTGAAAATAAGTAAAATGCAATATAAAATATCTTCAGTAATGCTGACATAAACTAAATCAACATTCACACTTAAAAATGAGTCAAATTCATTTTTAAAAGCCATCATGCTGTATTTATGTTTTATTTATTTGTAATATGCTCAAAAACACTGTGTTCCTCTAATTATTCAGAGCAGTATATGTTTATGAAATTGTTGGGGAAAGCCAATCTGAATGAGAAAGCATAGGAAATAATGTTAAAATGATACAGTGGAGTATATGTTTTTTTATTTCAGTGAAAATAAGAAAAACCTTTATCATTTAGATTTAAAGTCTAATACATGTACTTGACACCGTAAAAGTTATGGATATATTTAACATGTGTAAGACTTTCATAAAAGAAAATTAAAAAGCTGCCAAACATTTATCAATATAAGTAAAATCTGAGAATATTTATATGTTCAACCAATTTCAAAAACTAATGTTAATGCAAACAATGGAGTTTTTTTTATTTCATTGAAAATGAGTAAAAAAAAAAACCCTGTTATTTAAATTTAAAGTCTAATACATTAACGTGTGTAAAATTGATAAAAAGTAAAAAGCTGTCAAATATTTATCAGTAAATAAAGCGGAAGAAAATGGATGGATGGATATAAAGTCTGACCATGTTTACCATTCAAAACTATATAACTTGTGTTTTATATACATTTGTCTAATCAGGTTTTTACGATAATTGCTGAGTAATTATCAGCAGTTGGTTTAATTTACTGAGAGTTTGACTTAAGAATTGTTTTTTTTTTTTTTTTTTTTTATGAAGTTAGAAACTTGATAATCAATTCCTTCCATGAACTTGAAGGTGGTTTCAGATAAGAGGGGATGCGTCCAGGGTGCCTGAAACTTTTGTACAGCGCTGTCACTCATTTGAATTGGCGGTCAGTCGTACCTGTACGCGGGTCTGCACGTTTTCTTGTCCTCGTCGGTGCTCGATGAAGGGTATCCATCCCCGTCGTAGTTGAAGCAGTTGAATGGATAGTGAGACGTATCGAACATGTCTTCAGTCTGATTCGGGACGTGAAGAGTCGACCCGGTCGAGTCCCAGCAGCCGCAGCTCCGCTCAGCCAGCTGGCACTGAGATGATGACGCCTGCCGGCAGGCTCTCCCCCCAACTGCAGGTCTCCACTCGGGACCACCCCTCTGAGCTCTTTGGACTTATCCTGCTCCTAACTGTGCGCCCCCCCAACCTCCTTATCTGAATCCCCTAAAAACAGCTATTTGAGTTTTATCACCAGCAGTGAAGAAAAATGGAAACATTTCAGTATAAATTAATATCTCAACCTGGGGGGTGGCCCAAGAAGTATTTTAACCTTCCACTTAAGTAACAAATGATTATCGTGATTATCTCCCTTGTGCACATAAACTAGAAAAGGTGTGATTTAGTGATTTTTTTGATGCCGTTGTTGATTCCCTTATCGATACCTTCTGTGAATTTTCTGTGTACAAAAAGTAAGCTTCACCGGTTTTCTGTCAGCAACATTTTATTGAGTCAATTGCCCACTGGATCCTAGCTCTCTGGGACAGGTTCATCCAGGAGTCGGCGAGACCTTATTTAGGACATAGTTTTGGTGATTAGGGACGTGCTGGTGTACTGGACACCGCGGCCTCGTTTGAGGTTGGAACCTAAAGGGGTCAAATATGACACACATGACGTAATTTTTCTATTTCCGGGGACAGAAACGTGACACTTTCTCTGACTTTTTTGGGCAAATTACAGCAAACAAAGTGAAAATGCAAAAAAAGTGACGACGATGGAGGGAAAGGGGACATGACTTGTGGTTTGTTTATGACCCGGAGCTCAAAAGTGTCGATGCGGCTTTGCAGGCAAGAGAACGCAGATACTCTGGTTAACTGTGTCAGCTACCACTTACCCACATGACGTCTCCCACTCGCCTCGTCTTTGCTTCTCCACTGGGAACCGGCAAAAAACTGGACTTTTCGTAACTGCTTTGGTGATTGCAGTCAAAAACAAAACAGTCCATCATTTATCCATGTGAAGTTATGTGTATATATATTGCAAAATGGGAGCGGCTGGGCCCATAAGCGGTCAAATCTGACTAAAAAGATTAATCCAGGTTTTGAGTATATTTCTTATTGTAACATGGGAAACAAGGTACCAGTAGATTCAGTAGATTCTCACAAATCCAACAAGACCAAGCATTCATGATATGCACACTCTTAAGGCGATGAAATTGGGCTATTAATAAAAAAAAGTAGAAAGGGGGGTGTTCACAATAATAGTAGCATCTTCTGTTGACGCTACAAACTCAAAACTATGATGTTCAAACTCCTTTTTTAGCAATCCTGTGAATCACTAAACTACAACCCCTGGCAAAAATTATGGAATCACCGGCCTCGGAGGATGTTCATTCAGTTGTTTAATTTTGTAGAAAAAAAGCAGATCACAGACATGACACAAAACTAAAGTCATTTCAAATGGCAACTTTCTGGCTTTAAGAAACACTATAAGAAATCAAAAATAATTGTGGCAGTCAGTAACGGTTACTTTTTTAGACCAAGCAGAGAGAAAAAAATATGGACTCACTCAATTCTGAGGAATAAATTATGGAATCACCCTGTAAATTTTCATCCCCAAAACTAACACCTGCATCAAATCAGATCTGCTCATTAGTCTGCATATAAAAAGGAGTGATCACACCTTGGAGAGCTGTTGCACCAAGTGGACTGACATGAATCATGGCTCCAACACCAGAGATGTCAGTTGAAACAAAGGAGAGGATTATCAAACTCTTAAGAGGGTAAATCATCACACAATGTTGCAAAAGATGTTGGTTGTTCACAGTCAGTTGTGTCTAAACTCTGGACCAAATACAAACAACATGGGAAGGTTGTTAAAGGCAAACATACTGGTAGACCAAGGAAGACATCAAAGCATCAAGACAGAAAACTTAAAGCAATATGTCTGAAAAATCGAAAATGCACAACAAAACGAGGAACAAGTGGGAGGAAACTGGAGTCAACGTCTCTGACCGAACTGTAAGAAACCGCCTAAAGGAAATGGGATTTACATACAGAAAAGCTAAACGAAAGCCATCATTAACACCTAAACAGAAAAAAAACAAGCTTACAATGGGCTAAGGAAAAGCAATCATGGACTGTGGATGACTGGATGAAAGTCATATTCAGTGATGAATCTCGAATCTGCACTGGGCAAGGTGATGATGCTGGAACTTTTGTTTGGTGCCGTTCCAATGAGATTTATAAAGATGACTGCCTGAAGAGAACATGTAAATTTCCACAGTCATTGATGACATGGGGCTGCATGTCAGATAAAGGCACTGGGGAGATGGCTGTCATTACATCATCAATAAATGCACAAGTTTACGTTGATATATTTTGGACACTTTTCTTATCCCATCAATTGAAAGGATGTTTGGGGATGATGAAATCATTTTTCAAGATGATAATGCATCTTGCCATAGAGCAAAAACTGTGAAAACATTCCTTGCAAAAAGACACATAGGGTCAATGTCATGGCCTGCAAATAGTCCGGATCTTAATCCAATTGAAAATCTTTGGTGGAAGTTGAAGAAAATGGTCCATGACAAGGCTCCAACCTGCAAAGCTGATCTGGCAACAGCTATCAGAGAAAGTTGGAGCCAGATTGATGAAGAGTACTGTTTGTCACTCATTAAGTCCATGCCTCAGAGACTGCAAGCTGTTATAAAAGCCAGAGGTGGTGCAACAAAATACTAGTGATGTGTTGGAGCGTTCTTTTGTTTTTCATGATTCCGTAATTTTTTCCTCAGAATTGAGTGATTCCATATTTTTTTTTTCCCTCTGCTTGGTCTAAAAAAGTAACCGTTACTGACTGCCACAATTTTTTTTCATGATTTCTTATAGTGTTTCTTAAAGCCAGAAAGTTGCCATTTGAAATGACTTTAGTTTTGTGTCATGTCTGTGATCTGCTTTTTTTCTACAAAATTAAACAACTGAATGAACATCCTCCGAGGCCGGTGATTCCATAATTTTTGCCAGGGGTTGTAGTATTTAGTTGTATAAGCACAGTTTTTTGTGATTTCTTCACATCTGCGAGGCATTAATTTTGTTGGTTTGGAACCAAGATTTTGCTGGTTTACTAGTGTGCTTGGGGTCATTGTCTTGTTGAAACACCCATTTCAAGGCCATGTCCTCTTCAGCATAAGGCAACATGACCTCTTCAAGTATTTTGACATATCAAAACTGATCCATGATACCTGGTATGCGATATATAGGCCCAACACCATAGTAGGAGAAACATGCCCATATCATGATGCTTGCACCACCATGCTTCACTGTCTTCACTGTGAACTGTGGCTTGAATTCAGAGTTTGAGGGACGTCTCACAAACTGTCTGCGGCCCTTGGACTCAAAAAGACCAGTTTTACTCTCATCAGTCCACAAAATATTCCTCCATTTCTCTTTAGGCCAGTTGATGTGTTCTTTGGCAAATTGTAACCTCTTCTGCACGTCTTTTACTTAACAGAGGGACTTTGCGGGGGATTCTTGCAAATAAATTAGCTTCACACAGGCGTCTTCTAACTGCCACAGCACTTACAGGTAACTCCAGACTGTCTTTGATCATCCTGGAGCTGATCAATGGGTGAGCCTTTGCCATTCTGGTTATTCTTCTATCCATTTTGATGGTTGTTTTCCGTTTTCTTCCACACATCTCTGTTTTGTTTTTTGGTTTGTTTTTTTTTGTTTTGTTTTTGTCCATTTTAAAGCATTGGAGATCATTGTAGATGAACAGCCTATAATTTTTTGCACCTGCGTATAAGTTTTCCCCTCTCCAATCAACTTTTTAATCAAACTACGCTGTTCTTCTGAACAATGTCTTGAACGTCCCATTTTCCTCAGTCTGTCAAAGAGAAAAGCATGTTCAACAGGTGCTGGCTTCATCCTTAAATAGGGGACACCTGATTCACACCTGTTTGTTCCACAAAATTGACAAACTCACTGACTGAATGCCACACTACTATTATTGTGAACACCCCCTTTTCTACTTTTTTTTTACTAATAGCCCAATTTCATAGCCTTAAGAGTGTGAATATCATGAATGCTTGGTCTTGTTGGATTCGTGAGAATCTACTGAATCTACTGGTACCTTGTTTCCCATGTAACAATAAGAAATATACTCAAAACCTGGATTAATCTTTTTAGTCACATAGCACTACTATTATTCTGAACATGACTGTAACAAACATGCTTTTGTCATGGCCAGCTCCGGCGTAATGTGGAAGAACCAATAAGGGAAATCATTAAGCAAAAAGGCTATTGATGTCTGTGGATCAAATAATTTCTTGTTGATTCTTAACAGCAACAGGTTTTAGATACCCATCCCTACTCCTGCAGCACCTTCAGGAAGACATTTTGGGTACCTAGTCATAGAACATTTCCAAGTTAAAACATAAACCACATGTAGACTGGTTAAGTTGGATCCCGAGGCTCTCCTCCAGTGTCTGTGTGTTTGTTCACAAAAATCAAAGAAAAGAATGAAAAATAAATCCTTTGGGCCACTTCAGGCTATAATGTGAACATGTCCCACAGGTTGCCTGGAGCTGGTGCGTGTGCACCTCGAGCAGGTTTCTGGGTGGTCCACTGGGCTCAAAGTCCACCTGAAATGTTTTATTTTCTTCTATTTATAGCTCAATCTCAGCAATTGTGCTTAAAACAGCTACAAACCAGTAAACACAATCCTTTGTATCTTTGTTTTGTTTCGCTCCACGCTAACTCTTTGGGGTGCGCGTGCACTCTGGCAGACTTAATCAACAACGGGAAGTTTTGTAGATGTTTATCTATAATTCCCCTTAATGGCTGCAAATTGTTTCCGCGTCTATAAAACAGGAGATGCGTATTTTGAAGTACTCTTAATGGGGCAACTAGAGGTTTCCCGTGAGGCAGCAGAAGTCAGATAAACAGCCCGCGGTGTCACTGTGCGTTAGGCCGCCGTGTGTGGCCTCGGTGCACACAATCACTTATTACTCTGTTCATGATCCGTATTCACATCGTACAGCTTTTAATGCACACAAAGTGAACGTCTCCTTACTTCTTAAAGGTCAAACTCTATTTTACACACCTTTTTTTTGTCTTGCTTTTTTAAGTCACTCAAGACTATTTAATCTCAATTAACAAAGAAAAAGCCGTAATGACATCGCTTGTTTCTGTATTTTGTGTTTAGTTTATTGTGTAAATACTTTTATGAAGAAATTATGTGGCAGAAATAATGTAAAAGCTTCTAAATTTTAAATTATTTTTGCTGAAAGAGTTTGTGAAACACTAAACAAATTATACATATTGTGCAACTTTAATTTACCATTAAAACTGAATTATTTGGGGTGACTCATTCTAGAGTTCAGCAAGAACATCACACCGATCAGTTGATTAATTGATTATCTGTCATTACTATCACTTACTGAGGCGTTGCTGGGCCGGTAGCATAGATTTACATTTATGCTACCTGTCTATACCTGCCCGAAGTAACGGGCGGGTATCGCAATACCTGCCCGAAGTAACGGGCGGGTATCGCAATACCTGCCCGCTGTGCGTAAAGTGAAGACGTCATAGCATGCGCAACCCAAAAACTGTCCGCAGACGATAACATGAAAAGGCGAGAAGTGTGTGTTGGTCCCAATATGGATATTCCAGATGATTTTATCATGGATAGTCTGACAATGAACAGCAGCCAAAGCAGCCAGCTTGATATTTGCCCTCGTCTAACTTGGGCAAATATCGGTCATTTTGGGCGACTGGGCATGGATGTTGGGCCTCTGAAAATGCATACCGCCCTCTAAAAGCATGTTATTGTATTATCATATAACACCTAAATAGGTCCTTGTTTCATTTGTCCCATTTGCAGTTTTGGTTCCATACGTTTTGCACCATTACACGCCATGACCACCTTAACATGAAACACGACGTATTGCATTTTGGTGCATACAGCAATCTAGCATTGACAGACCACGTGCTCACACTCGCACTCTAGCAATTTGTGACACAGTGGCGACGCTTATTTTAAGAACAGTTTTGGATTGGATTGGTATTTAAAGTTTGTGTTGGACTGTTTGGAACCACACCAAAATCTTAAGTCCCTTTTTTTGTTGTTGTTTATCAATTAAATTAAATAATAATAAAATATCAAATGACAAGGATGTATTTTAGATGTTATATAAAACAAATAATGATTTTTTTTTTTTTTTTTATTCTGCACAGCCTCGTTGTATGGTACATTTCCTCTTTCACCTCATGAAATATTCTTTCCATTGCAAAAAATGGAAAAAAAAATCATTATTTGAATATTATGCAGTCATACACTGGGCTGTAAAAGTTTTTTTTTTTCTTCATTATTCTTCTATATTTCAGTTTTCCCCCTCTCATAAAACAGACTAGGTTATCTATGGTTTTATTATTATTTTTTATTTATTTATTTTTATTTATTTATGTCAAATTCAGAAATCTTCAATTTTATCTTTTACTGATGTACAAATGAATAAATAATGACAACAAATACATTTACAGGGCTCTTAACGCTCTTCAGAGTTCTTCTTAGGTTTATTTCAAAATAGATTGTATGGGGGGGGGGGGGGGGGGGGGTGCGGCTGTTCAACAACATACAAATTTGAATCAACTGTGAATTTTAAAGCCACAAATGCAGAGTTAAAAATAATTCAAGCCATGTGGACTGAAAAGTCAATATATAGCTGGTACAAATTAAATTGTTAAATAATAAATAAATAAAAATTACACATAGATGTTGTAGTGAACAACATAATATATGTTTTAAATTATTTGCAGGAAAGGTTATTGTAGTGGGAACAAGTGAGTGACTCCCTATTGTAATTCCTGAGAAATATAAGAAAATGACCCCCCCCCCCCCCCAACCCCACCCCCATAAAAAAAAACCGAGAGTGCCATCAGGGCCCTGTGGGTTACCGGCTCAGTTAAAGCCCAAGGCAAAATGGCCATTTTTGGCATAAAAATGGCCGCCATTTCCAAACCAAATCAAATCACTTTTATTTATATAGCGCCAAATCACAACAAACAGCTGCCCCAAGGCGCTTTATATTGTAAGGCAAAATAAGCCATACAATAATTACAGAAAAACCCCAACGGTCAAAACGACCCCCTGTGAGCAAGCACTTGGCTACAGTGGGAAGGAAAAACTCCCTTTTAACAGGAAGAAACCTCCAGCAGAACCAGGCTCAGGGAGGGGCAGTCTTCTGCTGGGACTGGTTGGGGCTGAGGGAGAGAACCAGGAAAAAGACATGCTGTGGAGGGGAGCAGAGATCAATCAGTAATGATTAAATGCAGAGTGGTGCATACAGAGCAAAAAGAGAAAGAAACAGTGCATCATGGGAACCCCCCAGCAGTCTAAGTCTATAGCAGCATAACTGAGGGATGGTTCAGGGTCACCTGATCCAGCCCTAACTATAAGCTTTAGCAAAAAGCAAAGTTTTAAGCCTAATCTTAAAAGTAGAGAGGGTGTCTGTCTCCCTGATCTGAATTGGGAGCTGGTTCCACAGGAGAGGAGCCTGAAAGCTGAAGGCTCTGCCTCCCATTCTACTCTTACAAACCCTAGGAACTACAAGTAAGCCTGCAGTCTGAGAGCGAAGCGCTCTATTGGGGTGATATGGTACTATGAGGTCCCTAAGATAAGATGGGACCTGATTATTCAAAACCTTATAAGTAAGAAGAAGAATTTTAAATTCTATTCTGGAATTAACAGGAAGCCAATGAAGAGAGGCCAATATGGGTGAGATATGCTCTCTCCTACTAGTCCCCATCAGTACTCTAGCTACAGCATTTTGAATTAACTGAAGGCTTTTCAGGGAACTTTTAGGACAACCTGATAATAATGAATTACAATAGTCCAGCCTAGAGGAAATAAATGCATGAATTAGTTTTTCATCATCACTCTGAGACAAGACCTTTCTGATTTTAGAGATATTGCGCAAATGCATAAAAGCAGTCCTACATATTTGTTTAATATGCGCTTTGAATGACATATCCTGATCAAAAATGACTCCAAGATTTCTCACAGTATTACTAGAGGTCAGGGTAATGCCATCCAGAGTAAGGATCTGGTTAGACACCATGTTTCTAAGATTTGTGGGGCCAAGTACAATAACTTCAGTTTTATCTGAATTTAAAAGCAGGAAATTAGAGGTCATCCATGTCTTTATGTCTGTAAGACAATCCTGCAGTTTAACTAATTGGTGTGTGTCCTCTGGCTTCATGGATAGATAAAGCTGGGTATCATCTGCGTAACAATGAAAATTTAAGCAATGCCGTCTAATAATACTGCCTAAGGGAAGCATGTATAAAGTGAATAAAATTGGTCCTAGCACAGAATGTTGTGGAACTCCATAATTAACCTTAGTCTGTGAAGAAGATTTACATGAACAAATTGTAATCTATTAGATAAATATGATTCAAACCACCGCAGCGCAGTGCCTTTAATACCTATGGCATGCTCTAATCGCTGTAATAAAATTTTATGGTCAACAGTATCAAAAGCTGCACTGAGGTCTAACAGGACAAGCACAGAGATGAGTCCACTGTCTGAGGCCATAAGAAGATCATTTGTAACCTTCACTAATGCTGTTTCTGTACTATGATGAATTCTAAAACCTGACTGAAACTCTTCAAATAGACCATTCCTCTGCAGATGATCAGTTAGCTGTTTTACAACTACCCTTTCAAGAATTTTTGAGAGAAAAGGAAGGTTGGAGATTGGCCTATAATTAGCTAACCAACGAATCTATGCAAATTATTGTAGGACAGGAACAATGTCAATGACCAATATTGTGTATGTCAACAAACCACATTACGCCTTTGACAAATTAGAAAAAGTTACCAGTTTTTGATAAAATTTACTTTAAGTGCTCAAAACGGCTGGTTTTTTTTGGCATAAAAATGGCCACCATTTCCAAATGAATGAATCTACGATCATGATTTCTAGACGGGAACAATGTCAATGACCCTTATTGTGCCTTTTTAACATTAAAAGAAAAGTTATTGGACAGTTTTTGAGAAAATTAGATCCAAATACCCAAATTGACTGTTTTTGAATTAAAAAAAAAAGCTGCCATTTCCAAAGAACGAATCTATGACTATACTTTTTTGATGTGAAGTATGTCAATGACCCATATTACTCCTTTGACAAATTAGAAAAATGTTATCAGAGTTTTTGAGATTTGCAATAAATGGACAACGACTACGACGGACGCTGTGCCACGACATCGGGTTACCCAACAACAACAAAAACAAAGTCCTACAGGCCCATCTTGTGCCTGGAGACTCCAGTCCATCACAGATACCCAGTTACAGGCAGGTGGACCAGGACCATGCAGATGAAGTCTTTTGTTTCAGGACAATGACAGGAAGCCTGAAGGACACATCTGGAATTGAACCTCAGTCTGTAGGACGGTAGTCCAGCTCCACAGAGCAAAATTCTAAGTCTGCTCCGCAATGTAAGAATTTTTTTTTTGTCATGTGCGCCATCAGTCCACCAAGTTTTTGCAAAATTCTGCCAACAAACAAACCAACAAATTAGACAGAAAACAGCAGATGTAGAGCAAGTAGACATCCCATAAATTTACAAATTCTTTGACAGACGTCAGTTGGTGCACATCCAGCAGGGTGAGAGCTCACGGTTGTGCGCACGCATGAGGCAGACAGGTCAGAACCTTCTGGTAGTCTCACGTCAGCTCGGTGTGACGACACTCGACTTGCTGAGGTAGGGAACAGGTTTAACTTTGGTACCAAACGCTGTCCACGTTCAGAATAATGGACTTCATCACATCAAAAGCTGCCTGAACCATCAGGCAGCCAACGTGAAAATGTAAAAGTGTAGTTCTGAAGGTCTGGCTGTGAAGTGCCATCTGATAAGCTCTTCTTTGGCTCCCTCCCATGACGAGGTTTCCTCTGCCAGCCCGTCTGCGGCCGGACTCGGTGATTACGGCCCTCAGTTGTCCTCTGGTCACTTTGATGGTTGTCTCAGACTTCCTCCATTCATAGCTCTCTCTGTGTGTGTGTGTGTGTGTGTGTGTGTGTGTGTGTGTGTGTGTGTGTGTGTGTGTGTGTGTGTGTGTGTGTGTGTGTGTGTGTGTGTGTGTGTGTGTGTGTGTGTGTGTGTGTGTGTGTGTAAACCGAGCGAGCAGTTTTTCCGGAGGCTGTTCTGTGAAGAAAGGTTATCAAAACACAGCCGTGCACCCATAACTGTAAACACGCATGTGCACGGAGCCGCAGCTGAGAGACGTTTTCTGTTGCACCGTACTGCACTGCCACCATCAGGTTACGGCCACGCAGACACAACCGGAGGAGAGGAGAGTTCACTCAAACTCCGTCTGACATGGGTACCGATCACAAAACCAAGGCACTGAAAGGCTCCGCTGGTCTGATACGCAAAGAAGACTGCTGTGGGCTGCTAGACCCTAAGTCACCGTCTCACTGGAGAATGGACAGTCCACATGTGAGAACATGAATCAAACAGTTTTTGACTGTGTTTAGCCTGTTGGAAATCTGGTTTTACTGACTATCATTAAAGCCGAACCAGCAGGTTGTTGCATCTCACAATGTGTACGACGGGACAGTCCACATGTGAGAACATGAATCAAACAGTTTTAAACTCAAACAGAAAAAAATGTCATCAGTCAAACTGTTTTAAGCTTGTTGGAGATCCAGTTTTAATAACAACCATTAAAGCTGAACCAGCAGATTGTTGGATCTCACAATGTAGACAACGGGACAGTCCACATGTGAGAACATGAATCAAACAGTTTTAGACTGTTTTTAGCCTGTTGGAAGTCCAGTTTTATTAAGTATCATTAAAGCTGAACCAGCAGGTTGTTGGATCTCACAATGTAGACAACAGGACAGTCCACATGTGAGAACATGAATCAAACAGTTTTAGACTGTTTTTAGCCTGTTGGAAGTCCAGTTTTATTAAGTATCATTAAAGCCGAACCAGCAGGTTGTTGGATCTCACAATGTAGACAACGGGACAGTCCACATGTGAGAACATGAATCAAACAGTTTTAGACTGTTTTTAGCCTGTTGGAAGTCCAGTTTTATTAAGTATCATTAAAGCCGAACCAGCAGGTTGTTGGATCTCACAATGTAGACAACGGGACAGTCCACATGTGAGAACATGAATCAAACAGTTTTAGACTCAAACAGAAAAAAATGTCATCAGTCAAACTGTTTTAAGCTTGTTGGAGGTCCAGTTTTAATAACAACCATTAAAGCTGAACCATCATGTTGTCGGATCTCACATATACATATACGCGAGTGCATCTCCTCTAATGCGAGCGCATCTCTAATGCAAGTGCATTTCCTCTAACGCGAGCACATCTCACCTAACGCGAGGGCATTTCCTCTAACGCGAGCACATCTCGCCTAACGCGAGGGCATCTCCTCTAACGCGAGCACATCTCGCCTAACGCGAGGGCATTTCCTCTAACGCGAGCACATCTCGCCTAACGCGAGGGCATCTCCTCTAACGCGAGCACATCTCACCTAACGCGAGGGCATTTCCTCTAACGCGAGCACATCTCTCCTAACGCGAGGGCATTTCCTCTAACGCGAGCACATCTCGCCTAACGCGAGGGCATTTCCTCTAACGCGAGCACATCTCACCTAACGCGAGGGCATTTCCTCTAACGCGAGCACATCTCGCCTAACGCGAGGGCATCTCCTCTAACGCGAGCACATCTCACCTAACGCGAGGGCATCTCCTCTAACGCGAGCACATCTCGCCTAACGCGAGGGCATCTCCTCTAACGCGAGCACATCTCGCCTAACGCGAGGGCATCTCCTCTAACGCGAGCACATCTCGCCTAACGCGAGGGCATCTCCTCTAACGCGAGCACATCTCGCCTAACGCGAGGGCATCTCCTCTAACGCGAGCACATCTCTCCTAACGCGAGGGCATTTCCTCTAACGCGAGCACATCTCTCCTAACGCGAGGGCATCTCCTATAACGCGAGCACATCTCTCCTAACGCGAGGGCATCTCCTCTAACGCGAGCACATCTCTCCTAACGCGAGGGCATCTCCTCTAACACGAGCACATCTCTCGTAACGTGAGGGCATTTCCTCTAATGCGAGCACATCTCTCCTAACGCGAGGGCATCTCCTCTAACGCGAGCACATCTCTCCTAACGCGAGGGCATTTCCTCTAACGCGAGCACATCTCTCCTAACGCGAGGGCATCTCCTCTAACGCGAGCACATCTCGCCTAACGCGAGCGCTTCTCCTCTAATGCGAGCACATCTCTCCTAACGCGAGCGCTTCTCCTCTAATGCGAGCACATCTCTCCTAACGCGAGTGCATCTCCTCTAACGCGAGCACATCTCTCCTAACGCGAGTGCATCTCCTCTAACGCGAGCACATCTCTCCTAACGCGAGGGCATCTCCTCTAACGCGAGCACATCTCGCCTAACGCGAGCGCTTCTCCTCTAATGCGAGCACATCTCGCCTAACGCGAGTGCATCTCCTCTAATGCGAGCACATCTCTCCTAACGCGAGTGCATCTCGCCTAACGCGAGCGCTTCTCCTCTAATGCGAGTGCATCTCTCCTAACGCGAGTGCATCTCCTCTAATGCGAGCACATCTCTCCTAACGCGAGTGCATCTCGCCTAACGCGAGCGCTTCTCCTCTAATGCGAGTGCATCTCTCCTAACGCGAGGGCATCTCCTCTAACGCGAGCACATCTCGCCTAACGCGAGCGCTTCTCCTCTAATGCGAGCACATCTCGCCTAACGCGAGTGCATCTCCTCTAATGCGAGCACATCTCTCCTAACGCGAGTGCATCTCGCCTAACGCGAGCGCTTCTCCTCTAATGCGAGCACATCTCTCCTAACGCGAGTGCATCTCCTCTAATGCGAGCACATCTCGCCTAACGCGAGTGCATCTCCTCTAATGCGAGCACATCTCTCCTAACGCGAGTGCCTCTAATGCGAGCGCATCTCCTCTAACGTGAGCGCATCTCACCTAATGCGAGCGCATCTCACCTAATGCGAGTGCATCTCCTCTAATGCGAGCGCATCTCCTCTAACGCGAGCGCATCTCACCTAATGCGAGCGCATCTCCTCTAATGCGAGCGCATCTCCTCTAACGTGAGCGCATCTCACCTAATGCGAGCGCATCTCACCTAATGCGAGTGCATCTCCTCTAATGCGAGCGCATCTCCTCTAACGTGAGCGCATCTCACCTAATGCGAGCGCATCTCACCTAATGCGAGTGCATCTCCTCTAATGCGAGCGCATCTCCTCTAACGCGAGCGCATCTCACCTAATGCGAGCGCGTCTCCTCTAACGTGAGTGCAGACTTCAGTATACTCATGTTGCGACTCAGTTCCACGTTCTGCTTTGCACTGTTTTGTTTGTTTATGAAATCTGAACATAACTCAGTGCAGGAACTTGAAGGACCTATTTACAGTTCGATCTTCTGCCAGTGTTGAACTTTGTAATGTAACAAACAAACAAACATAAACTCAGCAATGGCACCTGTAGGCATGAAGACTCTAAGAACTATGGCCGATACAGCGGGTAGTGGATGTAAAACATCAAAAACTAGAAGCACTCAGAGAGTGCAAACCTCCGCCAAGGCCATGGGGTCACTGATGCCATAACATCTACACGTCGTGGAATCATTGAACCTAAAAAAGTCTAACAATGATGTTTGCTCAGTAGTAAAAAAAGTTTCATCTGCTGTGACTGGATAGCATGTATCCTTAGCGCTTGGCATCACAGTTTATTGCAACTTGCACCTTTCCCAGAAGCTACTGTCATCTGAGCACTGATATTGATATTCCATGTGCTTATAGACAAAAACAAATAAGAGACAAAATACAATTTATTATTCAACTAAACTGCAAATATATGAATTTTTTAACATTTATGAAACACTTCTCTAAACAAGGCCATAGGGTCACTGACCCTAAAGAGATTCCCTCCTTGGCACAGTGATCTATTTCTTTTTGTCTCTTTCTCTAAAATTGTATATAATAATCATTAGATCATTAATATATAAACAAAAATAAATGTAAGAAATATTACAATTTGAAAACAAATGCACCTGAACGTGATGACAGCTGCAACTGCTTAATGCTAACTTTTAACACTGAAAATGCCATAGACATGCTAATGTGTTAGCATCGGGATCCACTAAAATTTAATCACTTGTTCCTCTTGTCATTTCCAACCACTCCACAAAATTTCATCAAAATCCGTTCAAAACTTTTTGAGTTATCCTGCTGACAGACAGACAAACAGACAAACGCGATCGAAAACATAACCTCCTTGGCGGAGGTAACAATGTGATTACCTCCTTCACAAATTTCTTGGTAAACAACACAACTCGTTGAAATCTGACCTTTGAATGATTGTTCTTTTGCTGATGTTTGCTGGGACTACATAGGCCATTTTTGAACAGAATCAGGTCAAAAATTTAATTCCTTGACCCCAAGGACCTTGACCTTGGTGGAAATTGGACCCCATGGAGAGGGAGTTGTTGAGGGAGGTCAAAATTTTGACCCTTTCATGTGAAGAAACAAACCTTTTAAGGAAAATTCCGGTGTCAACCTTCAACCACATACCAAGTGTAGTTGAAATCGAGGCAAAGGAGCCGGGAGGACTCGGGAATGAACGGACAAATGTAGGAGTTATCTGTCATCTATTTCAGACACTTTGGAAAACCGAAGATCCGTACGATAAAAACATTGTACGGTCAATGATTTGCCTGAATTCTGAATTCTCTAACTACCCGTGCCAACCCTCAGCATTTCCTAATCACCCGACCTTAAGCTTTTGTTTTGACTGTGGTCCTGCAGACCTCCCAGAACCTTTCTGCAAATCCTCTCAACCCGTCTGGATTTGGATTGTCGTAAATCCTGACCCTTGTCTGATTATGAGAACTCCATTTAAAGTTCATGAACTTTAAACCTGCTCATTATTATACACGCACACAGCAGTAGAGCATGCTGGGAGATGATGATTTTAGTCCTGCACATCAGTTCAGATGTGAACAAAACAAGTAGAAGAATTTAGCTCCATTTTGGACCAAACTTGGTGGCATCACTGAGGGTCAGGCAAGGACAAAGTGATTTGATGGTTCAAAGTCAAGGTCACTGGCCAAGGTCAAAATCTGGGTGAAATACTTATAAATGGGGGATATTTACTGTAGAGTGGATTTTCTGAGGAGTTGGTCATAGATATAAGTGTGGTGACTGATAAATACTAATATGAAGTCATGATACCTTTCTGTTCATCACATAACATTTGACCTTGTGTGCTCTTGAAAGGTTAAATTAATTTAGACAAGTTATTCTGAGGAACTGGTTAATGATAAACCTATGGTTACTAGTAGGCACGAACATCAAGGCTTATATCAAATTCTTCCTGTTCAGATGACTTTTGAACTTGAGTGACATTGAAAGGTCAAAGTCAATACTAAAAAAAACCCCTTTTTTTTAATGTTGCTGCAGAGGCAGAAGTTTGTAATAGAGAATCGAGGCGGCAAGAAGTACAGCGTCATCACGGAGAGGTCAAAGGTCGCCAGATACTTGTGTAACCTCTGCTCTGCTCAGCACAAGTTTAACAATGAGATGAACTCTTGTCAGCTGAGCCACAGCCTGGTCTCAGGTCAGTTAGTGCACACTCGTGCTTCTACTTTTTCACCCCTGACCGTCAACCTTTTAATTAAAGCTGCAGTTTGTGGCTGTGACCCCGTAATGAGGTTCAACACCCAAACTGAAGCAACAACATCCACAAACATCATCTACAACATTTTTATCCTGACTTTTCTTCTTTGAGGTTAAGGCCAAAGGTCAAAGTTTTAAGGGCAACCTTTTTAAAAAGTGCTGTTTTTTTTTGTCACAGTTCCACTTCTTTTAAAAGTTGGTTTGGCTTCATGGGCTGTTTACAGCTGGTCCCAGACCAGTTCTTTGACCACATCCTGTCTGGGCAGAATTTCTGTCAGCCGATCAAAATTCTCTGTTTTGTTTGTCTGTCCACCAAGATGTAGAAAAAAAAAATACAAATTTGACCTTTGACATCAACATGTTAAATGGAAACTCTTGCATATTTTGTTTGCGCTAAATGACAAGACAAGAATGCCCAGTAATATGTCAAAGGTCAGGGGTTAAAGTCGCAGGTCAAATTGGTGATGTCCTGACTTAGTTTTGACATTCAGCTTTTAAAAAACTAAATAAAGACGTCATCTAGAAGAAGAGAAAGATGACATCACAGAGTTCACCGAGGCAAATCAAAGCCGGCTGATTGGATGATGTCACTCAGTGACCTTGTACGTTTTTACTTCCAGAGGAAAACATGGCGCAGTATGCGGCAGCGTGCCGTGCTCAGGACGCCCGCCGGAAGTCTTTCTCCTGTTCGGAGATGGCGCAAGACAACAGCGGGGAGACCACGCCGCAGCACGACTTGGCGAACAAGCTCTGTGAGGATTTTACGGCAAAGCTTGAGGTCCGCTTGAAACAGCGGCGACAGAGCCTGAATCACGACAGGTACCGAGTCCCGCATCAGCTGAGGTCAGTGTGAAGACGCACTCCTTCATTTGTCTCTCCGGTTTGGTTCTGCAGCACCGCTATCCGATCCCCAGCCTGCTCTCAGTAGTGTGGATCAGAAGTTGGCTCCAGTTCTCCAGCTGCCAGAGGTTTTCTCCAAACACACGGTGACCCCCAAAGTCTTTGTGGGATAGTTGGGGTCAAACTGAAGTCCTGATTTGGTGATATTAACGGTTGGTGGTGGTGCAGCCAGATGTTTGTGACATCACTCTGTCTGTCTCACAGAAACGCTGACGAGTCCGAGGTCGCCGTCAGAGAGAGAAGTCTTGTGTTTGTCCTTAAAGAAAGACCCGAAGCTCGGCCTGGGTAAGAGGACGCAAATCAACACCCAGCTAACTAACTGCTGGTGACGCATGATTACAGCCGCTTAGCGCATTAATCTACGGCTGATCTATCCACGACATATGGAAGAGATAACATCAAGCATGATGATTTACACTTCAGAATAATTTGTTTTTTAAAAGGTAAACATTTGATAACATGAAAACTTGGCCCAGGTTAGGGTCCAGTTAGGGGTCGAGTTATTATACCCGAGGCCAGTTCACACCCGAGACCAGCTTCTCTTGTATGTAAGCGCTTCACTATAGATGACTTTCTATATATAAATCACCCCTTTTTTCTGTATTATCAGATCCTTAATTTGTTTTTTTTTGTAGATTGTTGCTGTGTTCTTTTTATTACTGGCATATATTATTTTTATTAGAGATTATTTTGTTTAGTGCTTTGAGTCCTGGGAAGTCATTATAATTATTATGCACAATTGTAAGTTGTGCTTGTCAAGAGAAATTGCTCCCCCCCCCCCCAAAAAAAACTAAACAAATAAATGTAATATTAATAATAATAATCATCATCATCATATGGGGGTGTGTATTTATAAACTTTGCTTCTGCCTTCACCCTTTCGGTCACATGGGTTCATTTTAGAGTTTTTTTGTTATTGTTGAATTATGTGCCAAATTGCGTGCCATTCATTCTTAATAATAATAATCATTATTATGATGATTATTATTCGGATTAATTGTAATATATTTTCATCATAAAACTGACTGCTTATTCTTTAAAAAAAATTATATTTATTTCCTTCACTAGTGTTTTAGTACAGGTTAAGGGCTGATACTCAATATATCAATTTATCATTGTGTCCCTCACCCTTAGGAGCAACTTATGTCATATTAAGAACAATTTTTATATATATAATATGTCACACCAGAGTGTAAATCGCACGACCTCCCAAACTATTGCAAAAAAAACAAAAATGCAACTTATACTCCAGACAATATGGTAATTTGTGATGTAATTATGTATGCCCCTGTTCTGTGGAATGATCTCCCTGCGTCAATAAAACAATCAGACCTGATTCTGACTGATTCTGTGAAGAATGGAAAAGGTGAGGTAAGTCAACAGAGCTACAGCAAATATCTTTCAGAGGCACACACTATCAGCAACACATTCAGGTCTGAATTTAAGCTTTATGTAAATGAGCAGCTTCTCACAACAGGTGGAGGATCATCAGTCCGTACGCCACGGCAGTGAGAAGCAAACTGCACAATTCTCATCAATGTTCAAATATACTACGTAACAAAATACCAAATTACTATTAACGATCATTCAGACAATAATCACCTCTGATGTGTGCTGACAGCATGTGTCCCTCACCCGTCCTCCTTCACAGGCACGATGTGTCAAACCCAGGCGCGGTCCTCAGCGTCTCACAACCGAACGTCACAAAGTCGAGTTCCCGGCAATTCTGCTTGAACCACTCATGGCTTAAATGCAGAACGCCATCTCATTATCTGCTTCAGCTGAAAGTCTTTAAGTTTACACGTGAGCATCATCCACAGGTGCTGCGAGTCAGTAGGCTTGCACGTGAACATCCTCCACAGGTGTAGCTAATAATGCTGATGAGGGTGAAGGACTCTTGTGCCAGCACCATCTCCACAGACAAAAACCAGTTTGCATACCACCTGGAGAGCAAAGAAAAGAAAACAACACAAAAACATCCAGCCAAACCCCCAACACACAACACATGCAATTCATTTTGGGAGTAAACATGTTGATAATTAACTTATTCAGAAGCAAATTTTATTTCTGCAAATGTTATTTATCATCTGCTGGCCAATATGAGGAATAACACATCGACCTTTGATAGCATCCTAATGAATTCAAATTAATTTCAAAATGACCAATTTACAAAACAAAGCTTGTTTTTTAAGTCGGTCAAAAACAGCCGTATGACCTTGAGCCTCAATTACATTCACGATTATTGAATGACAAGCTATTCTGAAACAAGTGTAGCTTGATATTGTTGGAATACAATATTATTTCATATGAAACAGCAGAAACAGCAGTACGACCTTGAGCTTCAATGGTGTCTTTTATTCAGTTAAAGATGCTAAAACGAGCTATATTTATTCAAGTGTAGCTTGACACTTTTAGAAACATAATGTCAGCTGCTGTCAGGTGAAGTGAATGTAGTTCAAACACAGAAGTAATGTTCCTTATCACTGTCTGGCTTCAGCTGTCTGAGGCATTCTTGTAGCAGCTGATCTCGGGGGTCCATCTTTCTGATGTGTTCATGGATGCGTCTCGTCTCATCCTGGATTGTGGCTCTGACACTCACTAATCGTCACCCTCCCTCTCTCTGTTGCTTATAGACCCTCAGGGTGCTGGACTTTGGATTGAAACCTTCGTGCATTGTGAGGAGTTTTCATGTCTTGACAACAGTGGCATCTCCTCCTGTCTCCTCCTGTGGCCAACTTAGTATCCTAGCAGGGTATCTGATGACTGGTAGGGTGCATGTATTGATGGATATTATTCCTACTATTAAACTAGCTGCTCAGCACCTGTCTTACCTTCTAGAGGTATTTGGCTATGGCTGACCTTCTTGTATCTTCATCATGGTTGCCATTGGCTTTTGGGATTCCCCGGAATTTGTAGCTGTCCTGTATGTCCGTTAACCTTATGGCAACTCCACCCCCTCAGTCCAGATCACTTTCCTTCTCTTTGCCAACATTAGGCCACACTTAACCAATCCAAATAGCATCCTAATATCATCACTGTGGTGACTCAATGTCTCGCTCACTCGTGGCATACAGCTTGATGTTGTCCATGTACAGGAGATGGCTGATGGTTACTCCACTCCTAAATTGATATCTGTAGCCGCTGTTTGTGATGAATTGGTTGAGTGGATTGAGGCCTCTGCAGTACAGCAGAGAGACAGGGCATAACCTTGGTGTTTTCCACACTTGATGGTGACTTGCACAATTGCCTTGAGTTGGCCTCCAGTGACATCTTCCACATTCCCATTGAGTTCCTGATGAAGGTTATCAGTGGACTTTAACATTGTATAGTGCCAAGTACTCCAGTATTCATTATATATATATATATATATATATATATATATATATATATATATATATATATATATATATATATATATATATATATATATATATATATATATATATATACACTTAACAAAAATATAAATGCAAAACTTTTGGTTTTGCTGCCATTTTGTATGAGATGAACTCAAAGATCTAAAACTTTTTCCACATACACAATATCACCATTTCCCTCAAATATTGTTCACAAACCAGTCTAAATCTGTGATAGTGAGCACTTCTCCTTTGCTGAGATAATCCATCCCACCTCACAGGTGTGCCATATCAAGATGCTGATTAGACACCATGATTAGTGCACAGGTGTGCCTTAGACTGCCCACAATAAAAGGCCACTCTGAAAGGTGCAGTTTTGTTTTATTGGGGGGGGATACCAGTTAGTATCTGGTGTGACCACCATTTGCCTCATGCAGTGCAATACATCTCCTTCGCATAGAGTTGATCAGGTTGTCAATTGTGGCCTGTGGAATGTTGGTCCACTCCTCTTCAATGGCTGTGCGAAGTTGCTGGATATTGGCAGGAACTGGTACACGCTGTCGTATACGCCGGTCCAGAGCATCCCAAACATGCTCAATGGGTGACATGTGACAAGTGACAAAGTGTGACAAAGTTTTTTATTCGGCACACAAAATATTCAAATAGAAAAAAATTAACAATTCCACAAACAAACACAGACAAAACTAGTGAGTCTGAAAGGGTGTGGGCTGAAGCAAAGCTTATTAGCGCCCACCCCTGCTAGTACAAGTCCAACAATTCTAATCAGTCATATTTACATAAATACAAATTCACTACTACATGTCGACACACAGGCATACACATCAATATACTATTCACTTATAATTATATTTATATAGTACCAGATCACAAGAAAGTCGAATCAAGGCACTTTACGCCAGTAAGGACTAACCTTACCAACCCCCAGAGCGAGCACTAGGCAACTGTGGTGAGGAAAAACTCCCTATAAGGAAGAAACCTCAAGCAGACCAGGCTCTTGGGGGTGACCCTCTGCTTGGGCTGTGCCATATATACCTATATACATACGTATATACTTTACAAACATAAATATATACATACATATACACAGTCACTTATATACATATACACCTACCCATATCTGTATATCTACATACGCATATACATACCCACACATTCAAATATACAATAAGTCCCACTTATAAATTGAACATTCCATATAAATCAAATTATATTTGCTTCTTTATGATACTTAGACATGATGTTCTTTTTGAGTAGTTTCTTAAATCTTACTAAGGTACTACTCATTCTAACCTCTGTTGAACATTTGTTCCATTTCCTCACCCCAACCACAGACACACAAAAACCCTTTACATTTGTTCTTACTGGTGGTTTCATAAAAATTGCACAACCTCTTAAACTATATCTGGATTCCCTCAATCGGAACAGACTCTGGACATGTCTCAGTAAGGCTTGGTTTTTCGCTCGAAATAAAGTTTGAATTGTAATGTAATCGACCAAATCTATGAATTTTAATAAATTTAAAGACACAAATAGAGAATGAGTTGGTTCACGATATTGTTTATTGCGGATGATTCGTATGGCTCGTTTTTGCAAAAGGAATATTGGATTGGTATTTGATTTGTAAGTGTTTCCCCATGACTCAACACAATATGTCATATATGGTACCATCAGAGAATGATATAAAGTAAGTAACCCTTCTTGCGGCAGTAGGTCTTTGGCTTTATACAAAATGGCTATAGTTTTTGACAATTTTGATTTCACATAATTTATATGTGGTTTCCAGCTAAGTTTATTATCAATTATAACACCTAAAAATTTATTCTCTGTTACTAACTCAATTTCCTTATTGTTTATAGTTAAATTTTTACATTTGGGTGCCTGTTTATTTCCAAATATAATACATTTAGTTTTCCCAAGGTTGAGTGACAACTTATTAGCGTCAAACCAAACCTTAAATTTTTCCAGTTCTTTCTCCACTATGTCCAGAAGCTGTTCAAGATTTTCACCGCTACAGAACACAGTTGTATCATCCGCAAAAAGTACACATCTCAGTGAACTCGACACCCAACTTATATCATTTATATAGATTATAAACAACAAAGGACCCAGCACTGAGCCCTGCGGCACCCCACATGTGACATCCCTGAGTTCAGAATTTGTATTATTGAATTGAACATACTGAAATCTGCCTTGTAAATAACTAGCTATCCATTCATATGCCAGACCTCTGATTCCATATTTCTGCAGTTTAATCAATAGTATTCCATGGTTAATTGTGTAAAACGCTTTCTGTAAATAAAAAAAAAACACCTATTGTGTATTGTTTATTGTCAATTGCAGTTGCTATACTTTCCACAAAGTCCATCAAAGCATGTGATGTAGTTCGAGACCTTCTGAATCCATATTGTTCTTCACAAATGATGTTATGCTTCAGTAAATAATCATTTAATCTTTTAGCAAATATTTTTTCCAAAATTTTGGAAAATTGTGGCAGGAGTGATATAGGTCTATAATTAGAAAATGTGTGTTTGTCACCAGTTTTAAACAGAGGAATTACTTTGGCTATTTTCATTTGAGAAGGAAATTTACCCGTACTTAGTGACATATTGCAAATATAATTGAACGGTTTTACTATACAATCAATAACTTTTTTTTAATAAAGCCATCTCCAAATTATTAAAATCAGTCGATTTCTTACTTTTTGAACCATGAACCAGATCAAGTATTTCCCTTTCATGAGTACCACCAATGAACATTGAAACAGATTTGTTAAACGTTGAATTATTTACCCAGAAGTTATTAGTTGATGAGTCAATTTTACTGGCAAGATTTTTACCCACATTAACGAAGTATTCATTAAAGTGTTCAGCAATAGACTCGTCGTTATCAATCGTGATGTAGTTGTTACTCTGAAAAAATGAAGGATAATCTCTAGTTACTCTATTCTTTTTTACTATTTCATTTAATATGTTCCATGTGTTTTTGATGTTTCTATTTTTGACAAGTAACTCATTATAATATCTTTTTTTACTGAGTCTCATGATATTGATTAACTTATTCTTATATGTTTTATACTTACTTTCAGCTTCCTTAGTTCGTAGTTTTATGAATTGTTTATATAGTACATTTTTCTTTTTACATGCCCTCTGAAGTCCCTTAGTTATCCATGGTTTGTTGCTATATTGATTTCTATATATTTTGTCAACAAATGGACAGTGTTTATTATACAAACTGGAAAAGATGGAAATGAAAGCATCATATGACCTGTCAACATCATCAACAAAAACATCTGACCAATTCTGACTTGATAAATCCTCCCTTAAATTATCAGTTGTTTCAGGTGTTACTTTTCTACTCATGAATTTGATATTGCTTCGATACATAAAACAACCCTCCAATGCAAAGACTGAGAAAACTGGCAAGTGATCACTGATATCACTGACCAGTAGTCCCCCACTAAGATTACCGGATATAACGTTAGTTAAAATATTGTCAATGAGAGTTGTTGTATCCATAGTTATTCTGCTAAGATGAATGATGGTTGGAAACAGTCCTAAACAGTACAAGGTGTTTATAAATGAGGTAATTTGTGGATGATTGTGAGGGTTTAAAAAATCTATATTGAAATCTCCACAGACAAATAAATGCTTATTTCTGTTGATTTTGTTGTACATTCCTAAGATAATGTCTTCAAAGGTGTCAATATTTGTCCCAGGAGCTCTGTAAATGCAACTAACAACTATGTTTTTGGAGTTTATAGATGTAATTTCTATGGTAACACATTCCATGATGTTGTCCACTGTAAATGACATGTTTTTAATGAGTTTACAGTTATAATCTGACCTTACAAACAATGCAACGCCTCTGCCTATTAACCAGGAACAATTCATAACCATCAAGATATACTAGATCTTTATTATCCTCATTTAACCATGTTTCTGAAATTGCAATAACTGAAAAACGTTTTTTGGATGTTTTCAAACAATCATTAATAGTGGACAGATTACGAGAAAGACTTCTGCTGTTGAAATGTATAATTGAAAAATCTTCATCATTGATTTTATAATTTTTGAATTGTTCTTCTGTAAAATATTTGCACTGTCTCACAATATTCTCACTGAAAAAGGTATCAGGATCATTTTCAGATTCGAAGGGGTGGTTAGCAGAATTATTATAATTAAATGTATCTAGACAGAGCTCCTGGGCAGAAATAAACGGATCATTATCCTTAGTCATTATCTCTCTCTTGTCGCCGGGTGTAGATGATGTGGATGAGTGGGAGGCTCCAGTCTGCATCATGGTGCTGTGATGTGTTTGAGTCATCATACCTATTGTTCATATTTGTCCAGCTCCTCGATGTTCCTTATTGCCATAACCTTTGCTTGTTCTGGTGATCCGTTCAGTTTGATGAATATTTCACAGTTTGAAGTCCATGTGTGCTGGATTTTTCCCTGTTTCTTTAAGAAGCGTGCTTTCCTGGCGATGTCGGCATTCCGTTTGGTGAGATGTTCATTGATGAATACGTTTGTCCCTTTCAGTTTTCTTCCTTGTTTTAACAGTGCTGTTTTGTGTTTTCTGTTGATGAATCTCATGATGACGGTTCGTTTATCACCGTCATTTCTCCGGGGCAGAGGGTGGCACGCTTCAATGTTATTTAAATCCATTTCTATACCTTTAGATAGGAGGAAATCAACAACCTGTTTTTCCACAGAGCTGACCTCCTGTTCACTGGGATCCCCTCCGCTCTCATCTGTTACCGCCTGTGCATAGGACCGTGGTTTGATGTGAAGACCTGTGATGATGACGTCGTTGATTCTGGTGTACTGCTCCAGTTCAGCCACTCTATTTTCCAGCTGCCCCAGATGCCGGTCTTTCTCGGCGTTCTGGAGCCGTAATGCCTTCACCTCCTCCACCAGATCCATGATTGATTTCTGTTGCTGCTTCACAACAGAAATCTCCTCTGATAGAAAGTCCAGAGATTTTTTAATATCGTCACCTTCCTCCGCTGTCAGAACCTTCTTAGGCCCCATGGTCGGCTTATGGGCAGCTTGACGATCGCCGATGTTAACAGCATGCGTTGTTTGTCACCGGGATGGATCTGCACTGCGCTGGTGCCGCGCGGCCTCGGTGTTTCCGCGCTGATGGATCCGCGGTGGCTGCACGAGGCCTCGGGGAAGCGGCACTCGTGACGCGCGGCTTTAATGACGCAGCGCGCGGCCTCAGTGAATTCACCACGTTGGGCGGGCCTCGGACGTTGTTGCTGTCCAGTCGCGGGGCTAAGTTGCCGGTTGAGGTGGTATTCCCACTGTCCGGGTTGGCAAACACCGGCGTGGCAGATGGCAACTACAAACACCACCTCTGAAAACTCAGGTACAAACTTTTTGCAGCTTGCTCTGACGACACGCAGCTCTCTGACGACACCTGAGACACCTTGATCATCATACAGAGGTGAGTATGCCGGCCATGCAAGAACTGGGACATTTTCAGCTTCCAAGAATTGTGTACAGATCCTTGCAACATGGGACCATGCATTATCCTGCTGCAACATGAGGTGATGTTCTTGGATGTATGGCACAACAATGGACCTCAGGATCTCGCTGTTTTCTTTCTGTAGAATGTCATAAAGCTGTTTGAGACGTCAGCCCCTGAAGTCCAACTGGTTCTCTGTCGGCCTGCAGCAGGTACAATAAAATAAAATAAATATCTACAGTGTCAAACACATACACAGCAGGTTTACAATAATTTAAAATAATGAGTGCAAAATCAAGCTATATCAACATTGAAAGTTGAGGTGAATTTAAAAGGATTAAAAATGTGATTAATGACTCCACAATCACGTCTAGTCATGTAGCTGTTAGCAATAATGGCAGTATTGACTTAGAGCAGTCAGTGTAACTGCAGCTGGAAGATTAAACTGTTTACTGCTCACCTGCTGGATAACGTGTTATGACGCTGATATCATATTAGCAGGACGTTTACTCACAAACAAGTTTAACAAGTCCATTTTTGTACCAGCTATATGCTAGCTGTCTAAGCTAGCTGACGTAGTCAGCTTTTATCTGGGCTAGGCTAGCTCGCTATGTTTGACATACTTCCTTTGACACACGGTCTTATATCAGTCTGTTTTTGCAACAGTTCATACTTTAGAAAGGCAGAATTTTATAAAATGACATGATGCGATGCAGCTAGCTGATGTTAGCCGCTGCTAAGGGCGGCAAAATCAAGACAGCTGCTGATTGAATGTTGATGCTAATTTGTGCTTCAAAGTCCAACAAAACTGATCTTAACCTTAAACTATCTTGTGGATGACTCAAGATCACATTTTGTCCCGAATTTGCAGCTTGTGAACTGGCATGAAATTACTGCTGAAATTTTACACCCAAATACAGTTTCGACCTATAAAGCTAATATGGAGCTAATATTTATCATCAAATTCTGGGCTAAATGTGAGACGTTTCCCTGCAGGGATCCTTCCGTCCATTGATAAGTTCACTGGCACATGAGCAGCATCACAGCAGGACTGACACTGTACGCCATCATTGACCAGGAGGTGGTAATGGAGGCCGTGTGTGAACTGAGCGAACACGCGGTCTCAACCCAAAGATTTAAACACACCAAAAAGGTCGGTGAAGTTCCACACTGTGAACTCTGGTGTTCACCTGATCCACGCCAACATGACTGTTTCATAATGTGTGCCACCTGTTTGTTTTTTCCCCAGAGAACCGAAGAATGGTGGAACAAATTTAGCAAAAACTTCAAATGCCCGCCAAAATTTATGGAAATGTGTGAAGTTTTGGAGAACTCAATCAAAAAGATGAGTGGCACGAAAATAACACGATGTAATACCATTAATGACAGTGTTTGAAATCTTAAAACGTAATCTTAAAACTTTTAAATGGTTTACCTTTTTTTGGTCCCATTAGTACAGTGGACCCTGGGGTGCACAAAACTTCAACATTTCATAATTTTGTCTGGCTGCCTATTTTGCTTGAGGCTCCAAACGAGATCTGCTATGGATCTGTGATTGGCAGAACCGGCACCTTTCGGAGGGCAACCTTTTGGAGGGCAATGGCGCTAACAAGTTACACCAAAACTATATAAGAAAACAGAAAACACAACATTATATCAGAAACTGCAACATTGAGAAAACATTTTTAGAAGTCACATTTATGATGATGAAGATTTTACATGACATATTTTAGAAACACAGATGTTTCAAAACACATTTCACCATTTTGGAAACTGCAGCTCATAAAATAGTAAGGAAAAAACAAAATAACACAAAACATGACATCCAGAACATATAAAACATCTGTTAGTCTGACATACCACATTTGGGATCAGAAATATGATCCCTATCTTATATATTTCCAGACTGTGAAATATTCTTTTTTTTTTTTTTTTTTTTTTTTTCTGAAATGTTATGTTGTGTACTTTGACAGCTTTCAATGCTATTGTGCCTTTCACTTCAGGGCCACAGTACTTACAGTGTATGGTGTTTAGTCTCTTTTTAGAGGGACAGTAATGTCAGTATCAATGTTTCAACATGCTTGCAATCATATTAGTCATTTTGGTTATGAAAGTGGAAACCTGCAACCTGCAGAAATATTTTGTTTCTACTGAAAACCAAACGTCTTCTTTAATAACAGACTATGTGCACCTGCTATCAAACATGCATGCAGCAGATACTGTGATTTCTGAAAAAGTGCCTTTTTATTTAATTGAAACTTGTTTAAAGGTCTAATTTAATAGCTGTGAGCCACATGGTATGAAATCCATAACGTGGTCGACTCATCAAAGCCACAAGGTGGCAGCAAAGCACCATCTATAGCAACACCACCACTGGCATCCTAATTTCCGCACACTTCAATTAATACCATTTCATTTGTAAATCATGAAAAATTCTAAAAATGTGAAAAGCTAAAGCAGACTTTGACAACATCAAATACCAAAAATCAACACAAAAATAATAATAAATTAAAAAAAAATCAAGCAAATAGTTAATAGTCTATGGATGATGGACCAGAGGTGTGAGTGACATTTTTACATCAATAAAAGGTTTTCCATGCCTCGTAAAACAAAGATCTTCCTGATCAGGAATAAACAGCAACATAACAATGTGTCATTTTCTTAACACAATTAAAGGCCATTAATCGCTGTCATAGACATGGACGATCTGCACACGAACCCTCAGAACATTCCCTCGTAAACAAGCGTTCCTGTATTCCAGTGAAACCTGGAGGTGCATCTGGATCCCATCAGAGCTTATGTTCCCTTTGCACATAATCCCAAATGTAACTAATTATTCTAGCGGAGTCGGCACGAGGCCGCCGCACACCCGGACACTGGCCCCTGTCTATTAACGAACGGAGTAACGGAGACAGACAGCACGGCGTTGACCTCTGTGACCTCTGCAGTGGTCAGTGTGAGGGGTGGTCCCTAATGTGTGAAAGACGAGGTGGAGACGGATCAACAGCCGCTCCTCTTCAGCACATTACAAACTATATACCTCCAGAGAAAATAATCATCTCTATTGATCATCAACTGGTCATTTTTCAAGAAGAAAAAAAAAGCCAAACATGAATTTTTCCATCCTTGTTAAATGTCAGATTTTATTCCTTCTTCTGTTTTATTTGAGAAAATGAATCTGAAAATTCCCAGTGAGGACAGAATAGTTTAAATCACTTTAAACAGCTAGTTTTTGGCTGTTTTTAATGGATTTAAACAGGATAGGATCTCGTTTTTCATCGTATTTTTTGGCTGGTTTTCTGACACAGTGGATTAGTTAACAGATTTGAAATAGGTTGGAAATCAGCTCTTTTGCAACAATGAACTCATCAAAGTTAGTTTCTCTTATTAGTAACAGGATAAAAAAAAAAAAAAACACAAACAGATTCCAGAAAAATCAAGTGGAGCTGTAGACCGTTGGTCAAGGAAGAGTTGAGTAAGTTTTGAGTTAAAACAGCATCTATAATACATTTTAAATTACTATTTCTTTTGGTACCTCCCACTGATTTCCATTCCATCTTTAATATTAGAAGAACAGCGCCCCCACCTGCATTTCTTGTGTGTAAATTGGTAGAATTTAAGAAACAGAATATCAGAAGTGTCAGTCACAATTATTTAAAGACATTTCTTTGGATATTCAAAACCTGATTTTAATTGTTCATAATTTAATAACAACAATAATAATAATAATACAATAATATGAGGTCTGTTAGAAAAGTATCGGACCTTTTTATTTTTTTCAAAAACCTGATGGATTTGAATCACGTGTGCTTGCATGAGCCAACCTTGAACCTTCGTGCGCATGCGTGATTTTTTTCACGCCTGTCGATTGCATCATTTGCTTGTAAGCAGCCTTTGTGTGAGGATGGGTGGAGTCTCGTCGTTTTTTTTTCTTTGCAAAGAAAATGGCAGAACAACGAGCAGCGCGACTGCATCAAATTTTGCCAGAAACTGGGCGACAGCCAGCTGGAAACCATTCGGATTATTCAGAGGCTTTTGGTGACGATCCTATGGGCATCACCAGTGATGCCGGTAACGCGTTACTCTAATCTGACCACTTTTTTTAGTAACGATTAATCTAACGCGTTAATCTTTCCAAATCAGTAATCAGATTAAAGTTACTTCTCCATGTCACTGTGCGTTACTATTATTTTTCATTGTGGGTCGATAGCAGCATTAAACTTGGTCTGTGGGCAGGAGGTCGGGGTTCGACTGAACTGCCCACTTTAAGTGAGCTGTGATCTTTTAATCCGCGGTTTTTTGCAGCTGCTCGACTCGTCCTCACCTCTTAAAGCGCAGTGATAACAGCACACCTGCACTGAGCTTTACAAAGACATTTTTATACTTTTTTCCCTCCTTTATTTAGAATTCTGAGCTGAGCTGCTCCGTATCGTCTCGTTAAAAACAGCTGATCCTCCGCGACGCGTCAACAACTAACACTATTTTCCACTCAAATGCACCTAAACTCTCTTTCTGAGGACCACGTGATGTGAAAACGCAATAAAACTTTCTTACCTGTAAATCTGGTCATGTTTTCTGCATAAATAAATGTTATCCATTCTTTGTGCTCAAACGCCAAAGCAGGGGCGAATCCAGATGGAATGGGGGCGTGGGGCAAGGATGTGCCCCCCCCACAACACCCCAAGATTAAAGGTGCAATTTTGAAGCCGTTTTTTACTACAACTAATATTGCTTAAAATAATAATAATTTCGACAAGTAAAATGTTTATAGAGAATTTAAATGTTAGAAAAATGTTAGAATTTAATAGTTACCTTTATAAACAATGTAGGCTCGAAATTGCAAGTTTTACTGTTACAGTGCTGTCAACAGTTAAATATGAGGTCAAGAAAGACGTCTTTATTTTACTTTTTATAAAACAAGTATTTATTTTCATTGAAGTCAAGAAAGGGTGACTATAAAGTGAGTTTTGGCAAAACAGGTATCATTGTCATGTTGAGGTGGCAGAGGGTTGTTGTCGGCAGCTGGGAAAAGTAACTAAAAAAGTAACTAGTAATCTAACTTAGTTACTTTTACAATTGAGTAATCAGTAAAGTAACTAAGTTACTTTTTCAAAGTAACTGTGGCAACACTGGGCATCACACAGATTAAGGAGCAGTACAACCGGTTTAAAGACGTCCGCACAACGATGGAGAGCGAGCCACGCTCCGGGCGGCCATCAACATGCTGAAACGACCAGATCATTTCCAAAGTGAACTCTGTGGTGATGCGGGACCGTCGTGTGACTATCCGAGAAATTGTGGAAGAGGTGGACATCAGCACTTTTTTGGCACATTCCACTGTGACAGAAGATTTGGCCATGAAAAGAGTGGCTGTGAAATTCATGACGAAGGCTTCAGCACGAAGCTGATGGTGGAACAAAAGAGCCACTGTGTTGAAGCCTCACAGGACATGTTGTGATCCTCACACAAAGGCTGCTTACAAACAAATGACGCAATCGACAGGCGTGAAAAAATTCACGCATGCGCACGAAGGTTCAAGGTTGGCTCATGCAAGCACACATGATTCAAATCCATCAGGTTTTTGAAAAAAATAAAAAGGTCAGATACTTTTCTAACAGTATGCTTTTGGAGGGCGGTATGCATTTTTTATGTCCATGCCCAGTCGCCCAAAATGACAGCTATTTGCCCTCAGATAGCTGTCATTTTGGGCGACTGGGCATGGACGTAGGGACTCAGAAAAATGCATATCGCACGACAACAACATGTTATTTGCATTATTATCACTTTTTACTGAGATACACAACACGTAACGTGTACATTAAAAGTTGGCTCACTTTTGTCGTGTCGCCTGGCGCGCGCGCTGCTCTCCAAATTCGCCAGTGCGTCCTCATCACGCTAGCTGCATTAGCTGTTGTTCATTGTTGTACTATCCATGAGAAAATCATCTGGAATATCCATATTGGGACCAAAACACACTTCTCACCTTTTCATCTTTTCCTCTGCGGACAGTTTTTTCCCCTCTGCGGACAGTTCTTGGGCTGCACACTATGACATTATTTTTTTTATGCACAGCGGCCAGGTATAGCCAGATAGCGTCGATACCGGCCTAGCAACGCCCCGGTAAAGTGGTAATAATAAAGGATAGTCCTTAGCCACAATATACATGTTAATAGTAATAGTAGCTACAATAATATTATAATCTGCTAAAATAGCAGGTTGGTCACTGTTGTGTTCCACAGCAGCCAAGGCTCTTGAAATGGAGCAATATCACCACCTGCTGGACATTTACCATTAATGCAGGTACAAATTGCTCTTAACTACTTGTAATATCGTAATATAATAACAGAACAAAATGGTTTTATCCACTCAGTTTGATGAATCAGTCAGGACTAGAACCTTGGTTATGTCGGCTGTATTTTATATAAGTACAAATAATCAACATAGCTATCGTCATCATCGTTGGCATCACTCGATAATCGAGGCTAGTAACTGGAATCAGGGGTGTTTCCGTTTGGTATGAGAGAATAGACCGAGATGCGAGTAGAAGAGACGAGGACGGGAAGGGCAAGGGATAGTTGGAGGGGGTGTAGTGCCGGCTTCTCGTTGCGCAACATAGCTAACATCACAACTGTAGCGTTAAATTATTTGCTGACATCACCAAGCACAGTTGGCAGGCTAACAAATTCAGTGAAAAGACATCGACACATTTGCTTGCTGACAAGATCAACAAGTTTAAATTCAATCCAGCGCTAAGATAACCAGCCAAGTTTGCTAGTTTAACTCACTGTTTTAGCAACTGTGCTATAATAAATAGCATACTAATTAGTTGGTGACAACCAGAGAAGGGAATGCATTTGGATTATTAAGTTTAATTAATACTTTTGAACAGTTTGGTAGGGAAGAATTTATTTAAATACAGAGAAAAGTGTGATGGCCGCTTCCTGTTGGGCCCACTTGAGGCTCAAAAGTCTGTGAATGCGAGCCAAAATTGTGGCCCACTTGGGTCAAATTTTACCTCCAAGACTGAGTCTTCTTCAACCTGCAGATCACAGAAAATAAAATAATAATAATAATATAATAATAATAACAACAACACTACTGTCTTTCGAGTTGTTCTGCTCCTGCTTGGTCCTATGGCCAATTTCCACCAAACTTGCTATCTGAATGAAGGACAACTTCAAAAACTGTCATTCAGGGTTTGTTTTTGGAAAAACATCAAGATCATTGGGATTAAAGGTCAAAATTTAGATTTTTCATTCCAATGTCCGCAGACATGGAGCACATATGCAGGGGGTTCTGTTCTGGAATTGCCCATGGAAGATCAAAATTATCATAGGTCAGTCACTGGGGTCAAGGTCATTGGGGTTAAAGGTTACAAATGAGCTTTTTTCCCTCTGATTTGCACCAATTTCGAAGCACATAAGCAGATGGGTTCTAGAATTGCCCAAACAAGGTCAAATTTGCCAAAGGTCAGTCACTGTGGCCAAGGTCATGCCTAGCTGCCTGTTCTCTGGCTCCTTCCAGGTCCTTTTGCTGATTTCTACCAAACTTAGTATATCAGTGATGACTGACCCTGCGATTGGCCTTAAAGAGTTCATTTAGGCAAAGATCAAGGTCATTGAATTTGATTTCCAACCTGATTTGGACTAAATGTGCCACACACTTCCAGAATTGTCCTGGCAAGGTCAGCCAGATGTCAGTCATTTGGGTGAAGGCCAGGGTCGTTAGGATTAAATGTCAGATTCCCAAAGCCCTTGCTGGGTACTGTTAGCTCATAACCATAAAGACTGAGCGGCGTGTTGCACCTGACGGCGTCTGACTGGCAGACGTGGCGCCACGATTTCCCACACACAGACTTTTATAAAGACCTTCATTATACAGTCACTTGGAACCCGAAGCAGCACTCTGGTGTGACCTTTACAGTGCTTTGGTGACAATTTGGCATTTGGAAACATGCACGCTGCAACTCTGACTTTTTCACACCCTCGTCTCCAACACGTGGGTGTGGACCATCAGCTCAACGCCACGACCCCCAGAATAACACAATAACGCCGTCCAGACAAACGGCTCCAGTGATGCCGTTTGGCGGCTGCTGAAAACTTTAAATGACGCTGTGAAAGATTCACTTTTTCCACCGCCGCCACCGTGACACACGGTTCTGTCTGTCCACAGCACAGCGATACTGGCTGACGGCGTGTGCATTTGATGTTGCCTCTCGCTCTAACCCAGTCAAATTGATTGTGTTAATGTGCAAAAGACGACTGGCACGATTAAAACTGTTGTTTTTGAGAAGTGCTTCAAACCCATTGCCATGGCTGCAATGCAAAAACACCCCCCCCAAAAGGCCTCCAGCTCTGTGAAACGTGATGGAAACTCGCCAAACGTGACTTATTACCGTGGAGTGGAAAAGGATATCCTAATTATAATTATATCCTGAACAAAATGGGTGATATTTAAAAATGAAAACAATGGTAATTACACTTTTTACTCAAATGGCCGGCCAAAGAATTCCACCTTTCTGAGGGAGTCGAGGAGGCGGCAGAGCCTGAAACGGAGGCGACAGTGAAAAGGAAGCAGAGTCAAAACAGAGTAAAAGTTCAATACGTCGAATAGATGGATGAAAGGGGGAAGTGCACATGCACGTGCACAGAGAGAATCAAAGGGAAGAGTTTGCCATTGGGTTTGGGCGGTCCAACGGCGGGAACGCTCCCGAACACGACAGGCACGAGTTCAACAGCTCCTTCAGCGGAAATCCTCATCACGCCGAATTCCCGCCACTTTGGGGAAACAAAAGGAGAAGGTGAGAGCGGCGCGGAGCCACAGACCAAAGTCACCGTGAATGTGACAGCTCAAAAAGAAGCATTTGCACTTTTTCTGTTCCCCAAACTAGCTAGCAAACAGGTTTGTTTTCCAAACTTTATTGAACAATGAACAATAAAGGCAGACGCCGAAACTTTAGTGAACGTTTCACGGTGCAAAGACCTTCACTACTGATTGGATCAGTAGTATGTCAGGTATTGTTGTGGCCCTGTAGAAATTTAATAATATCACCAGCAATACAGTAGTGTTCAGAATAATAGTAGTGCTATGTGACTAAAAAGATTAATCCAGGTTTTGAGTATATTTCTTATTGTTACATGGGAAACAAGGTACCAGTAGATTCTCACAAATCCAACAAGACCAAGCATTCATGATATTCACACTTTTAAGGCTATGAAATTGGGCTATTAGTAAAAAAAAAAAAAAAAGTAGAAAAGAGGGTGTTCACAATAATAGTAACATCTGCTGTTGACGCTACAAACTCAAAACTATTATGTTCAAACTGCTTTTTTAGCAATCCTGTGAATCACTAAACTAGTATTTAGTTGTATAACCACAGTTTTTCATGATTTCTTCACATCTGCGAGGCATTAATTTTGTTGGTTTGGAACCAAGATTTTGCTGATTTACTAGTGTGTTTGGGGTCATTGTCTTGTTGAAACACCCATTTCAAGGGCATGTCCTCTTCAGCATAAGGCAACATGACCTCTTAAAGTATTTTGATATATCCAAACTGATCCATGATACCTGGTATATGATATATAGGCCCAACACCATAGTAGGAGAAACATGCCCATATCATGATGCTTGCACCACCACGCTTCACTGTCTTCACTGTGAACTGTGGCTTGAATTCAGAGTTTGGGGATCGTCTCACAAACTGTCTGCGGCCCTTGGACCCAAAAAGAACAATTTTACTCTCATCAGTCCACAAAATATTCCTCCATTTCTCTTTTGGCCAGTTGATGTGTTCTTTGGCAAATTGTAACCTCCTCTCCACATGTCTTTTATTTAACAGAGGGACTTTGCGGGGGATTCTTGCAAATAAATTAGCTTCACACAGGCGTCTTCTAACTGTCACAGCACTTACAGGTAACTCCAGACTGTCTTTGATCATCCTGGAGCTGATCAATGGGTGAGCCTTTGCCATTCTGGTTATTCTTCTATCCATTTTGATGGTTGTTTTCCATTTTCTTCCACACGTCTCTGTTTTTTTTTTTTTTGTCCATTATAAAGCATTGGAGATCATTGTAGATGAACAGCCTATAATTTTTTGCACCTGCGTATAAGTTTTCCCCTCTCCAATCAACTTTTTAATCAAACTACGCTGTTCTTTTGAACAATGTCTTGAACGTCCCATTTTCCTCAGGCTTTCAAAGAGAAAAGCATGTTCAACAGGTGCTGCTTCATCCTTAAATAGGGGACACCTGATTCACACCTGTTTGTTCCACAAAACTGACAAACTCACTGACTGAATGCTACACTACTATTATTCTGAACACTACTGTATATATATTATAATAAAAAATGCATTGAATGTATTTAAAAATTTTAAAACCCAGAAAAACATGGTTCACTTCCTTTTGGCGCTGCACTACAAGTGCCCCATTAGTACACATATATTTAGCTTTTTTGTAATTATTCTCAAAACAGGATGTCGCTCATGTGACACAGTTGTCAAAAGTGAGTGGACTCAGAGGCGTGATTGCCGACACTGTTTTCGTATGACAAAGATTCCAAAAAAGTTAACGTGCCCTTTAATACTAGAACTACACAAACCAGCCACTTCCTCAGGTATGCCGGTTCCGCTGCTCTTTAAAGCGGATATCTAAATCAGCCAATCACATGGCAGAAACTCTGTGTTTTGGCATGTACGAGTTCTGTTAGAAAAGTATCCGACCTTATTATTTTTTTCAAAAACCATATGGATTTGAATCACGTGTGATTACATCAGACATGCTTGAACCCTCGTGAGCATGCGAGAGTTTTTTCTCGCCTGTGGGCAGTCTTTGAGTGAGAAGTCGCCCACCCTCTCGTTGATTTTTTCATTGTTTAGGAATGGCTCAGAGACTGCTGCTTTGTTTGATCAAAATTTTTTCAAAACTGTAAGGCACAACTGAGTGGACACCATTCGATAAATTCAGCTGGTTTTCGGTAAAAATTCTAACGGGTGATGAGAGATTTTGGTCTGGTAGTGTCGCCGTAAGGACGGCCCACGGCGCCTGACGGCGATCTGCGCTTCGAGGCGGCAGCGTCTCGCCGTTTCAAGTTGAAAACTTCCACATTTCAGGCTCTGTTGACCCAGTAAGTCGTCAGAGAACAGAGAACTTTCAGAAGAAGTCGGCATGAGGAGTTTATTCGGACATTCCATTGTTAACGGACATTTTGTAATGAAAGAACGTGCGGGCAGAGTTGCATGTCAGGCCGGACCCGACTGCGGGGGGTCGCGACAGGAAAAACAGCTCCGTTGGAAACCTTAACGGACAAGTTGGAACATGCCCAAGCTGTTAAACAATTTCTCAGTTACTCACTTGTTGAAAGCCATCAAAAGCCACCTGAATTTTACAAATGGTTTTCAACACGGAGGTGTTTTTCCTGTCGCGGCGCACACAGATTTGCCGAGTTGTCACGGAAACGACTCGGCGAATTTGCGCGCACGTCTTTCGTTACAAAATGTCCTTAAACAGTGGAATGTCCGCATAAAGTCCTCATGCCGGCCTCTTCTGAATCTTCTCTGTTCTCTCACGACGTCCTGGGTGAATTAAGCCTTAAATTAGGATGTTTTCAGGTCGAAACAGGCCGATGACGGCGCCTGGAAGCGCTGCAGGACGTCCCGCTCCGTGGGAAGTCCTTACAGCGACAGAAACACCCCATAATCTCTCATCAGCCGTTAAACTTTTCACCGAAAACCAGCTAAATTTCTCAAATAGTGTCCACTCTGATATTCCTCACAGGTCCAGAAAAAATTTTGATAAAGCAACGCGCGCCGTCTCGAGCAGCGTGTGAAACAAAGGAATTCAGCTGAGAGGGTGGGACCACATCTCACTCAAGGCCTGCCCACAGGGAAATGACGTCACCGACGCATGAAAAAACTCACGCATGCACACGAGGGTTCAAGCATGATTGGTGTAATCGCACGTCATTCAAATCCATATAGTTAAAAAAAAAAAAATAAAAGTGTTGGTTTCTTATCTAATAGACCTCGTAGACCTGGTCAAGAGGATCTGCTAAAGTTTAAACCAAGCATCAGAACTAAGAAGAAGTGTGACTTTGAAGGTGGTGTGGTAGTTGGAGAACCTGCTGATCTACTAAAGGGCAGGTAGCTCAGTGTATAAGGAGATGGGGCACCAATATGTAGACCTGGGTTTGATATCTGGTCACGGTACCTGTTGATGTCCTAGGACAAGACATTTCACCTGCATTGTCTTAGTCCACC
Source organism: Thalassophryne amazonica (assembly GCF_902500255.1). Lineage (NCBI taxonomy): Eukaryota > Metazoa > Chordata > Actinopteri > Batrachoidiformes > Batrachoididae > Thalassophryne > Thalassophryne amazonica. The sequence continues at coordinate 67,145,236 of NC_047120.1, read as the reverse complement.
CAGCTGTGAATGGGTACCAGCCTTGGTTGTGGAATTAACCTGGACTGGTGTCCGGGGGGGGATTCATGGATAAGCACCAGGACCTGTGGTATGTACTCATTTTTTCTTTTGATCTACCAGGAGTATCACACACAACCATCTCTTGGGTCTACAGAGAACCGTCTGAGAAGAAGAAACAATCAGCAAGCGGCAGATCTCTGGGTAAAAATGCCTTGTTGAAAGAAGTCGTCAGGGAAGAACAGTCAGCGTGGTCTACATTGATAGAACAGTAGCAGTAACTCAAATAGCCACTCGGTACAACCAACTCTGAACCCACAACACGTCAAACGTTGAAGACCACACTGGGTGCCACTTCCTGCCAGCCAAGAACAAGAAACAGATGTTACAGTGGGCTTTCTAAAGTGTCTTAGAATGCAGGAGAAAGGCTGTAGATTTTTTAAATGTTCTGGGGCGAGGGACCCTATTCTCTCCCCACCCCCCACTTGAAGCTAGCTGCACCCCTGACCCATCACCAAGGTTCATTTAACTGCATGTGCACAAATTCATCAGGTTTGTCATCATTATGATCCTTTTTTGTTGTTGTTTTTGCCTCATGTTTGTGTTGAAGGAACAACATGAATCAAGTTCAAGATGGTCCTGAAACGTCCTCAACAGCGGATCATGCGGATGGGGTGATGGCTCATCACCCAACAGCTGTGAAGGCAGATGAAGGCTGCAGCAGGTCCTCAGACCCCGATCGTCTGCAACTTCCCATCGTTCAAACCAGGCTAAGGGTCTGGTTATGTCTGCGTGCAACAAGATTCCCACGTTAAACAAACCCACTCACAGGCATCTCAAGAACATGCGAAGGAACAGGCCAGCTGGTGAGCAATGAGCAAGCAACACAGAGGAGAAAGAGAGAGCAAGATCCTGACCAGCAGAAGCTTCCCGCAGAAACCACATACAGCTTTTGTAAGAAACAGTTTGCATCAAGACTGGGCAGGAATCGATCAAGTCACTATCCTCCTCACCACCGAGGGATTGCCACGACGGTCCAGAAAGAAAAGATAAGTTACTGACTTATTGTTGCAACTGCACACTTGGTTGATTGATTGACAAATCGAAAAGTTACAGATTTTTCAGGCGCTCACACCTTCCTTTGGACTCTTTCCAACAATTGTTGAGGGAAGTACGGCGACATCTTCAGACGAATCCACGTCCTAAAACCTCAGAATCTTAAAGCTGGACTTCTTAAGACAAAACAGAGCTGTGCCAAAACTCCCCAGTCCTAATGTGCACAAACTAGATTGCTGTTGATGGATGTTAATATGGTGGTGGATGTTAAGTTATAGCCTGCAGATGAACACTTTATTACCTTTCATTGTTTGCTTGAAGAAAAATAAAGCTTCTTCTGTTACCTTGAGACATCTTTATTGCCTTCTCTTAAAGCACTGTTTGGAAAATGTCAAGCCGGTGAATCACACAAGAATAGTGAAATTTTATATGCAGCACAATTATGACTCAGGTCTCTGAATAATGACGATCTTTTCCTGCAATCCGGACATTTTGGTTTGCTGGAGCAGGTCTTGGCAGGAGAACAGGAATGGCCATGGCCTCATTGGATATCAAAAAGTTGGTGTTTCAGCTTTCACTCAACACCCTTTCCTGAAGAGAACCCTCTGTCCAAACCATCAGATACAAAGAGACTCACTTTCCCTGCAGAGTGCTTCCTTCACCAACTCAATTTCCACTTTCACATCTTGTTTGAAAGAAATTGTAGGAATTTACTCCCAATGATGTGTTCTGGCTCCTAAAGCTTGTGGAGTCCAGCGACTCGAGTTCCTTTTGTCAGAGAGGAAAGGTTTACTGACCTTGACTTTGCAGATGATGCTGTGATTTTCGTGGAATCGATAGATGTCCTGATTTTGGGACTGGAGTCAGTGTCCAGGTTTGTGACCGTCCATTCATCTCTCTTTGTCCATCGACCTTTGAGATCAAGAGATGCCTGAGAATAGTTTATAGAGTCATGAAGTACCTGGACAGAGGTATTTGGCGATACCTTTGCAGAACATTGGTCCAAGTCTTGAGAGTCCTGATGCTTTCTGTCTCACTGTATGGTTGTGAGACTTGGGCATTAACTCGTGACCAAGGCATTGATTTGTATTATGACTCTTTGGAGAATCCTTGGAATAGTGCAATGACTTTGTTTCAAATGAAGAGTTAATTAGGGAGACTAAGGTGAGATTTACCTCTTGTATTGTGTGGGACTGTCAGTTGTGACATTTTGACCATGTGGCATGTTTCTCTGGGTGTAATCCAGCAGCCAGGTGCCTCAGTATTGTGGATCCAGGCAAGTGGAGACGCCCAATATTTCACCTGTCTGCAGTTGAGCGATATCTTTTCAAGGGGTGGGGACGGACCGGTCGTCTGGCTTTGTGGTTGCCATCCAGGACCCAAGGTAGTTCCATAGTGTGGTGAGTGTGAGACTTGAATGTTAGCCTGCAACCTTTGATTATCTTTAGCTTTTGGGCTCTTTGGACCATTGGAGTAAAACAAACAAACCATCTGTGTCAAACGAATGATTACTTTGGGGAACTCTGTTGAGGAGAATCACCAGAATTGTGCAGGAATGTCAGCTTTGGTCATGTGGCACATTTCTCGGCACTATTCATCATGCATGTGCCTCAGTGTAGAGGACCCAAAAATAGCAAAAGCTCTGTGCCTGTCACTTTAAGTGAAAAGGAGCTGGTTGTTTCCATAAAATTGTGAGACTGTGAGGAGAAAATTAGAGGTGTAACTCTGGTCACATGTAACTGAAAAGTGGAGATAAAAATGCTGCATCAGTGTCACAAGGATTAAGTGTTTGACCAGATGGTGACAGTGGAGGTGGGTTACCGAATTAAAGTTCAGCGTGTGAAGCTTTTTAACATTTAGGAACTGTAAATCAGAGAAAGAACGTCCAAATTCACAATGTTTTGTTTGTCAGACCAGAGTTCTTTCTCGGTGCTTTAAGATTTTAAGATTGCAGGCTTGAAAACATTAAACTTTGGCTTGTGATTCCCGAGATGATTTTCTACCTCTGGAGCCTCCCAGGAATGTTTTTTACTGTAAAACTGAAAACCTGCTCAAGGTAATGGGGCCTCGGAGGGCGCTCGAGGAGCAGCAACAGGACCTCTGAGGGAAACACGGCGGCCTGACAGAGAGCGGGAGGCTTGTAAAAGCTGTTCGAGCCTGAGGAGCTCTCACCACGTTTCACGGAGGCTGATGTTAATGGCTGCAGTGCAGCGGAGGGTCCGAGCCCGGCTCTGTTTATACTGGACAGAGGGAGAGAGAGAGACGGCTTGGTGATCAAGACGCTCTCTGCAGATGGTCTTTATTGTGTGTGTGTGTGTTCGTTCATTCATGCAAATGACTTATGACTGATTAAATGCACATACATACATCCCTCAGGGACGTTCACTGCAGACGCACAATAAAAAAATCGTCATTTAATACCAAAAATATTTGCAAAATCTCTCCAGAAAGCCATCTGACACAACTGCAAAGAAACATCTGAGAGCTGCTTCCAACTTAAATTACATGTGAACGAAGCAGCACCTGCAAGGATGAGCACTAAGATTTTTTTTTCCCTATTTTTCAACAATATTATATCATTGCTTACAGTGATTTTATTCATTTGTGCAGTATTCACATCACATTCAGGATTAACAGCAATTTTGTTTGCTAGCTCAAGAGTAGGGTTATATGGGGCTCGAGCCCCCCCCCATTCAAATGCCATTTTCAACCTCATTTTCTCACCACTACCATTCTGATCCTGTTCTATAGTGCCTCCAGCTGCCAAAGCATCCATATGATGCGCTGCACTGGGATCCACTGTATGAAAATTCCAGTTCTAAGGTGGAACTATGCCAGTATACAAACGTATATCTAAATATCTAAAAAGGAAGAGTAAAATAGGAGAGTAGAAAAGAGTAGAGTAGAGCCACTTAGGTGCCTGGTCTTGAGAACCAGGGATGGTAGGTAGGTATGTAATTTTATATTATTATTATTATTATTGTTGTTATTATTGTTATTATTGTTGTTGTTCTGTTTGCTTTGGTATGCCAGCATTATTGAAAATGGATTATTTCCTTGTTGAAAAATTCAGTCCAGGAACTACCGGGTGAACTTGAGAAACAGGGGAATAGCATTCAAACATTCAGAAAGAATTAAGGAGGACTGTGCCATCGAGCCTAAATCCTGGCTGTGTGATTTGTTCTTTGCTTGATGCCAATGTGTTCAAGTAAAAAAAAAAAAAAAAAAAAAAATGCTTTCCTTAACACAATTTGTCTATTTCAAGGAGCCTTGAATTTGACAAATTTTAAAACATATCATAGTTACGCAATAATGTATAATTACTTATTGTAATTAAAAGTGTACTGCTTTTAGGGTTTTTAAGATTTAAGTCATGAAAAGAATTTTCTGTGGCACCAATATAATTTTATTTATTAGTCTTTAAATAGGGGATTCATAAGATGATATGTCCAGTAAGATCCAAATTTGTGCTGTCTGGAAGAAAAAAAAAAAAGTTCCCCCGAAGGGATGAAATTCAAACAAATAGATGGCCTTGAACTACATCCGCTAGCGACCTGTGCAGACTATGACAGGGACCATAGTGATGTCATAGATCATGTGGAGGCTTCCCCCACCTTGCGCAAGGGATGCTGGGAAGCACACAGCAACAGCCAATCAGAGTAGAGATGCACGGTGACATCAGCTGGCTGCTCACTCAAATAAAATAATCTAAGATGGCATAAAACACACCTAAACAGCATATTTCTGTATAAATCTAATGTTTCTCATATATTTTATAAACAGAAATAAACACTTCTAAATCTAAAAACACTGTTTTTGAAACCAGATAACACCTCTGAAGTGATTTACCAGACATCTTATGGATATTAGGGAGCACGCCCCGAGAGCGCGCATCAAGTGAGGTCAAACGAAAATAAAATATTCATTCCATAATGATTTTATGTTCCCTTCAATAAAATTTGTTGAAATTTTGCAACTCTGTTTTTGAAACCAGATAACACCTCTGAAGTGATTTACCAGACATTTTATGGATATTAGCGAGCACGCCCCGAGAGCGCGCATCAAGAGAGGTCAAAGGTCAAAGGAAAATAAAATATTCATTCCATAATAATTTTATGTTCCCTTCAATAAAATTTGTTGAAATTTTGCAACTCTGTTTTTGAAACCAGATAACACCTCTGAAGTGATTTACCAGACATTTTATGGATATTAGCGAGCACGCCCCGAGAGCGCGCATCAAGAGAGGTCAAAGGTCAAAGGAAAATAAAATATTCATTCCATAATGATTTTATGTTCCCTTCAATAAAATTTGCTGAAATTTTGCAACTCTGTTTTTGAAACCAGATAACACCTCTGAAGTGATTTACCAGACATTTTATGGATATTAGCGAGCACGCCCCGAGAGCGCGCATCAAGAGAGGTCAAAGGTCAAAGGAAAATAAAATATTCATTCCATAATGATTTTATGTTCCCTTCAATAAAATTTGCTGAAATTTTCCAACTCTGTTTTTGAAACCAGATAACACCTCTGAAGTGATTTACCAGACATTTTATGGATATTAGCGAGCACGCCCCGAGAGCGCGCATCAAGAGAGGCCAAAGGTCAAAGGAAAATAAAATATTCATTCCATAATAATTTTATGTTCCCTTCAATAAAATTTGTTGAAATTTTGCAACTCTGTTTTTGAAACCAGATAACACCTCTGAAGTGATTTACCAGACATTTTATGGATATTAGCGAGCACGCCCCGAGAGCGCGCATCAAGAGAGGTCAAAGGTCAAAGGAAAATAAAATATTCATTCCATAATGATTTTATGTTCCCTTCAATAAAATTTGCTGAAATTTTGCAACTCTGTTTTTGAAACCAGATAACACCTCTGAAGTGATTTACCAGACATTTTATGGATATTAGCGAGCACGCCCCGAGAGCGCGCATCAAGAGAGGTCAAAGGTCAAAGGAAAATAAAATATTCATTCCATAATGATTTTATGTTCCCTTCAATAAAATTTGCTGAAATTTTCCAACTCTGTTTTTGAAACCAGATAACACCTCTGAAGTGATTTACCAGACATTTTATGGATATTAGCGAGCACGCCCCGAGAGCGCGCATCAAGAGAGGCCAAAGGTCAAAGGAAAATAAAATATTCATTCCATAATGATTTTATGTTCCCTTCAATAAAATTTGCTGAAATTTTCCAACTCTGTTTTTGAAACCAGATAACACCTCTGAAGTGATTTACCAGACATTTTATGGATATTAGCGAGCACGCCCCGAGAGCGCGCATCAAGAGAGGCCAAAGGTCAAAGGAAAATAAAATATTCATTCCATAATGATTTTATGTTCCCTTCAATAAAGTTTGTTGAAATTTTGCAACATGTTTCAAAAATAAGACAGCGTTATAACACTTGGATTTCAGCAGAAACTAATTTTGTCAGTTTTGTGAAATCTGAAAGGCCGTACAGCTGTAACAGTCAATGCCTGTAAGTCCACTTCACAATTTTAAAACAGCTGTAAATGGGAGAATTTAATGTTTTTTAAACACATTGTCCTCATTAAACAGCTTCATTTGTTCTACTTCATCACTGCGGTGACTTTAAAATGTGGGAAACCGTAAAAAATAAAGAAAAACACGGTGCCTCCAAATATTTGACTTTGTGTCCTCCTCCGACTGTAAATCAACAACCACGACCTTGATTCATTTTCCTCCCGTGTTTTCTGGTGGTGGGCGGTGCCAGAACAGGATCCGCACCATGTAGGAGTGATGGAGCGTGTTTGATTCGACAGCACGGTGCCGGTCCATTAAACTCTCCGGTTCAGGATCCGGTGTGTGTGTGTGTGTGTGTGTGTGTGGGTGGGTGGATCTTCCTGTTGAGGATGAGCTCTTTGATCTCACACTTGACTTGAACGAAGAGTTCCATCAGCTCTCAGAGGCCGAGTGTGTTTTATTAAGCAACGACGGTAAATGTCAGGGGGTTTACTTGTTACCAATAATAATAACAGCCTTCATAACAGTGGCGCCATCAAGGGGTGGTTACTGCCCCTGTGGTCCAACTGCAAGGGCAGGTCCAGAGACACACCTGCAGAGGTAGCTGCCCTTTTGAAAAGCTAAGTGGCCCCCAGTGGGCCCGTTTCTAGTTCCTGAGAAGGTTCATGAATGTGACAAACCCATTTATTCACAGGGTCAAGTCAGGTCATGGAGCACGCTGCATCTACCACATCACAGAACCATCTTGGGACCTGGGTTGCTTATGAGATGTGGAGATGGACTTGTTGTCTGCCAGGGTGGTGGTTGCCATCAAGGACCCAAGAAATAAGGTACCAACATAGTAACATGATGGTCACGTTAACGGAAAGTGACAGTGAACTAAACATGGCAGCGGCATGCTGGGAAATGGATGGATACCAGGATCCATCATCATGTATTGGGATGAAACTTGAGGTACAAGATCACCGCATTCAGACCACGGATAAGGTCGATATTGGGCATGCTTTAATGTTCAATGTGACCAACAGGGGGCAGAGTCCTCAAAATCTTGAGTAAACGATATTTTGACAAATGCCTCATGTATCAGGATGAAACGTGGGGCACAAGATCACCGCATTCAGACCACGGATAAGGTCGATATTGGGCATGCTTTAATGTTCAATGTGACCAACAGGGGGCAGAGTCCTCAAAATCTTGAGTAAACGATATTTTGACAAATGCCTCAGGTATCAGGATGAAACGTGGGGCACAAGATCACCTCATTAAGACCACGGATAAGGTCGATATTGGGCATGCTTTAATTTTCAATGTGACCAACAGGGGGCAGAGTCCTCATTATCTTGAGCAAACGATAGCTTGACAAATACCTCATGTATCAATTCTAATTGTGGCCACCAGGGGGAGAAGCCTCTGAAACTGAGGACTTGATGGAACATGATGATACTTAGTACTGTAGATTATACCATATTAAAATATAAGAATCACTTACAGCTGACCTTCCTGGAGTCATGTGACTCACGTCGGGCTAACCACTGCCTAAACAAAACTAACTGAATCTGAAGCACAGCCACAACTCTAATAAACTCCTAATAACTTGACTTTGCCTCCATTTTCTGACATGGAATTCACCACGACCACTCCTCACTGCTCTTTTATTTGACTTTGTTATAACCACAAAGAAAGGAATTTTTTACCGTCCTTTGTCTACCTTCACTCTGTTTCCATCTCTTCGTGCTTTTTCCTTTTACTGCATGGATCTCTCCCTCCCGTCTTTTCCGTAAAGTGTCCCTGAGCTCCAGCGCGCCCTTCCAGGGTTGTAAATCTCTGCGTTCTAGCTGTCCATCACGTCTCACAAAGTCCTTATTGGTCCCAGTAAAGACTCGAGCTGCTTCTCTCATAAATGTTTTTGGTTGGTGAAGTTCCCTGTAAATAATTTGTTGGGGTGTATTTTAACTAATCACCCTCGCAGGGATGACGTAACGCACAGCGTGCACACACTGGGTGCAGGTAGACTGAGTGCATCATGGATCTTGACCTGAAGGTCAACACCTGTTTACTTTTGCATGTTTTGAATCCTTTATGACTCCTGATCATTTGTACCAAGAGAACCAAAATGGAACCGAGTGGAACTTGGTTGTAAAATATATTTGAGATGTTGAACCTTTTATACCCCTTTATGGGTGGCTTTGAGCAATTTCTGCCAAAACGGTGTTGATTTTGTGTTAAAACAGAATTTTTGCGCGCGCGCACACACACACACACACACACACACACACACACACACACACACACACACACACACACACACACACACACACACACACACACACAGGTCAGTCATGTCATGTTTCACTCCATTGCTACACTTATTTTATACACTGGAACACATGGCTGTTGCCATGGCTAAACAAAAGCTGATAGGCCGATTGTCCCCTCAATCAAATCCTATGCTAATATACTCTCAAACTGCAGTGAAAGACTTTCAAATTCAAAGTCTTCATATATATATATATATATATATATATATATATATATATATATATACACACACACACACACACAGTGCATGGGGTAGTTCTGTCAACTAACTTTCTTCTGTTTCTATGATCCCCTCTGACCTTAAAACGTGACCCCTTTAATAAATACCCAACATCTACCGATTTCAAATAGCCAACACAGATTATTTTCAGACCAAACATCAATTTGAGGAAGCTATACAAGTAAAATGACTTTTTCCCTTTTCCACTAATATTGAATTTACATATTTCAGGTGTGCACATTTAAGCCACGAAGTATTATTAGCATCCGGTATTATGAAGACTTTACGTCCATCTGTCTGTCTGTCTGTGCTCAGCATAACTCCAGTCCTATTACTGCCAGGGTCTTCAAATTCACAGGGAGCATTCTTGGGACACAGACCTTGGATATGTTCAAAGATGGCTAACTTTGACCTATTTTAAGGGGTTAAAAGGTCACATTCTTTCTGCACACTCTTTCACTGATTACACGCCCATACGGCCGAGGGTACTTTAGCATTGCATTCTATATTTTTATAGCCATTTATCGAGATAATCACAATTTTTACATGAACATTTTGACAAAATAACTATCGCTGTTTAAACACATTAGTGTATTGTCTCTTTAAAAATTGTTAAAAGCATGCATACATCAAAAGAAATTTAAAGAAAAAGTTACAGAATCCACATATGGATTCCAATCGACACCCAAATTTAATAGATTCTTCTTCTGGATGTGACTGATTATAACTCCAGGTTCGTTGGTGTTGTGAAGGTTTATCTGCTGGTATTGCACACATGTTCCACCGTATGTATTTGTTGTACTCTACAAGATACACTTTAAGATTCATTTAGTCATCGTGTGTCCAAATGTTTGTGTTCATTTATGTCCCTACTGTTTAGCATCACAGCGCTGAGTCCCAGAAGGTGGCAGTGCCGAGCTTCTGTCAGTCAACATTTCTCTTCTGATTCTTCACCACTGTGGACTTTTTGATTTCAACCTGCAGCATCAAAACAACATAAGAGTCTGTGATGACCTCTGAGTACGGCGGTCAGACGTGTGGTCCTAGGCACTTGGATCTAGGATCACCTAAAAGCCCTTAAAAAGCAACAGAGTAGATTTCAGTTGCCGTCTTTGTTATTATGGTTTGACAAATGGTTGGCAGTAATATAACACGTGCTAATTATATGTATGAGGATCCAGCATCCAAATAACCAGAACGAAAAATCAGTTTTATCTACTTTTACTATTAACCTCTTAAACCCTAGAGTCCCCAAATTTGGGGACTTGCCCTGTTTTGGAACATTTGAACACTCATAACTAACCAATGCTGACACCAACATACACTTATTATACATCAAAATGTCAAGCAAAGTCTCCTCTACAAAAGTATCCACTTCAATCACATATCAACTAACCACAGCTGAAACGCCAAGCAAATAAAGGCATAAATCGGAATTCATTTTTTGGGACAAAAAAAAAAAAAACAAACTCATTTACTCCTACCAAGTATTCTTTATTTTCAATTTTTTTTGCATCCACAACATCCCCTAGGACCTGTCTTTTAGCTGATCCACACGTTTGCATTTTTGACCTTGTACAAGCTGAGAAATAAATCATAATGTTTGGGTATGTGATTTTGGTGAAATAGGCTCTAGGGCTTAAGGGGTTAATTAGATATGGTTTATGTTTCTTGTTAATGTCCTCAAAGTCCCATAATACTGACTGTAAATGCAGAAACTCTTTGGCTGTAAGCAGATTTTACACTCTAAGAAATGAAACACAGGGGTTTTAAATGTAATTAAGACTATTATTTTAAATATACTTGCAATCGTTAATTTTAGGGATTTAAGTAATAATGTTTCATTTGATTTAATTAATTTCACCTACAATATTGTTTTGCACTTAATTGACAATGTTATGTGAAAAAAGTTACCTTAACTTTATCAATTAAATTCAATGTTTTATTTCTTAGAGTGTAGGGCTGCAACAGCTCATCATGGAACCCAGTGACTTTTGTCACAGAACTCCATATCTGGCCTGCTACTTACTCTGAGCAATTAGTCTCAATTTAAAGTAAGAAGTGACACAAACAGGGTGTTTTTACAAGATCTGAAAGAAATTAATCCTCAGCATTATCTGTTTTTGATTTCAGATTTTAACTTTTAGCTTGAAGAAAATGTGTATAACTTGACCCCTTTAAACAGGCTGTTGACATTAAGCCTGAATCTGGGCTTAAATTGTTCTAGGCTGTTCTACAGAAGGATAACTTGAGTGCAAGGGTGTGAGCCCAAGCTGAACACCAGTGATCTCTGATGCCTTAGACAGTACTCCATCAAGAACAATCATTCATCAATAGATGATATAACCACATGGACAAAACCTTGTCAAGCAGTACAATACGGAGTTACAATCACAAATGCTTTGTTGCAAAAAAGAAGCTTCATGTTAATGTTGTCCAGAAGCAACACCAAGTTCTCTGGTCTCAGAGGCATCTGGATTAGACCATCAAACAGTTTAACGGAATTTTTATATTTGAGTTAAACTGGTTTTGGTTGATTGTCGAAGCCACACTTTATTTTTGCGGTTGCTTAGAGAAGTCACGATGGCATTTTGCAATGATTTGTTAAAAATAACCAGTGGGTTAATTGTTACTGTCAAGTTTGTTTGTTAATAAGTTTATTTTTTCCGGTTATTCTACTCTGACTCCACGCTGACTTTAGAACAGACTTGACACTCGTCCAGCTCCCGGGTGTGATGTTTGAGAGACAAACGCTGGAGGACAAGCAGCTGAGCCTCCTCCTGGCCTCTTTTCTCTCTCTGTGATGGATTTTATATTTATGTCTCCTCCAGGTGCCCGTTTGCATGTGTTTCCTGACTTACAGCAGTCATGCCGTAATTTCATTAATCACAACCCTCAGACAGTTTTTTTTTCTTCCTCCTGTCAAAACAGAAACGATGAGAGACAGATGAGCTTTGTTTCCACTTCTTTGATTTTTTCCCCCCCAAACCGCTAAATAGGACATGAACTTCTGACTATGGCGCCGCACTCGGAAGCTTGTCTTTACTGTCTTTAGATATGAGCTCGACCACATGTGCATGTGGTTTTCCTGATAAAAACAATGTAATGTCACCATCCATGAAAATGTTGAAATTAAAGAAACCTGAGTTATTGTTTCCAGATATTATATTAGTGAACCTCTAATAATTTAACTTGCCTTGAACAATGACAATTACAAAAAAAAATTAAACCATTATTTTAATAAAAAACAAATCAACATATTCTACCTGAAAAGCACAAAACGGGCAGTGCCACAAACCCTTTCACTGCAGGTTATTAAAAATGCATTAAAATTTATGAAGTATTATTGGGTATTAAAAGCACAACAAAACTAGTCTTTTTCTATTTTTTTCTCTGAATATTTCCAATTTTTCTCCTCGTCATTGATCACCATAGATTGTGCATATAGTAGATAAACCCTTTGTGACATCACACAGAGGTTTTCTGTAGAGCGGGTTGGTTTTGGATGCCGCCATATTGGCGGTGCCTGACTCCACCCAACTCCTGGCCAACCCATAAATGGGTAAAGGGGTGGAGCATGGGTAAGTCCAGCGTGACCCACGTGAGACGAATGGAGTCTGAAGACGCCGTTGACCTAGCTTAAAGTTACCAAGCTAACTAAGGCTAACAGTTTAGGTAACCTTGGTGTGGGTTTGTTTCAAGCATGATTTTACAGATGGTTCTTATAACAGGTGGCTCGGGTGCAGGTATTTAAACTCAGCCATCTCACTTTTGTTTTTTGTGATACCGTCATGAAATGGACCACATTTCGTGACACGGTCAAGTTTCAGTCACACCCTTAAGCCCTGATCCTAAACCGAACCATAACCATAACCCCAAATGTAATGATACCATCACAAAATAATTTCTTGATATCGTCATAAAAATGTAACATATTTTGTGACGCTATCACGGATTAATAGATTAAATCACTTTTTTTGCCACCATCATGAAATTGGCATGAGATCGGGTTGTAAACATTATGCATATTGCCTCAGTAACAGCGGCACTATCGCTATAGCTAATATCATAAATCTACTGATACCTAATAATCAGAGTTAACGGTGCTAACATACAAATTAAAGAATACTAACATTCGCTCAAAGGAAACACTGGAACACTGACGTCTTAGATGGTCCGCACAGCACGTCATTTTATCTCAGATATTTGTGATAAAATGCTCAAAAAAGACAAATATGGTCAAATCCAAAGCAGCTAGTCACTCAGAGTGACCACACCCTAATTAGTTGTAACTTGACTTAAAATAAATTAAGCTAATGATACATTTGCAATGAACAGGTAAACTATACCAATATAGGCCAAACTATTTTACCAGGCTGCAAACATGTTTATTTCTGCTGTAAAGTTAGATATTTTAACATGGGTTTGACTCAGTTTTGGAGCCAGCATCAAGCGGCCATTTATGGAACTATGTGTTTTTGGCATTTCTGCGTTGGCTGGTTGTCGCTTGTTGATCACTCAACATGGGTAACTGCTACCGTGTTTTGACCCATTACTGGGTGAGACCTGTACGAATAGCTCACAGAAGCTTGTGATAAAACAAAACAATTACACATATATCCCCACCCCCAAAAAATAAAATCCTTTTTATGATATAATTTTTTTTAATTATTATTATTTTTGTAAATATCATGGCTGTGAAATGAAAACTGTGAAATCCGAGGAAAATTTGCAGGGTTTCAAGCCAGGGTCTAGGGCCGTAGGGCCACAGAAACCAAATTAATTTTGTATCTAATCATACATTTTCAGCATCTCTTGGAAGAAAAAAAATTTCAAAATTAGTGCATATTTAAATGATCCTAGACTCACCCTTTCATTTAAACTGTCAATGATAATGTTGAAATAACAGAATATGACGTGGAAGTAGGACTTGGAATGATTTTCCTTTTAATTGTAAAACAAATTATGCATTAACTCAGAACAATTAAACTACATGAAATTTCATGAAAAGACTGGTTAAGCATTTCAAAAACCACAGCTAAAGCTTGGAGAATAGTTTGAAAATCATGGTAAAATATCAATAACACACCTTATAGTAAAAAAGTCACATATTGTTGTGTAAATTCCTGTAAATCCACTCAAAGCCACAGTGTCTTTTTCCCATGAAAAAAGTCTACATAAATAAAAAGTAATTTACATTCTTGTGTAAATTCATGTAAATCCATTCAGAGCCACATAATTTTGTCTAAAATCCTGTTTGAACAGCACAATGTTTATTTTCCAGGGAGAGAAACATTCTTATCGTGTTTCCTGATGGCACAGTTCGCTTTTTCCGTTTCTTTTATCTTTCAGGTATGTTCATGAAGCCAGCGACAATTCCAAACTTTTTTAAACAGTACTTCTCACCATTTTTGCTCTGTATGATGTCACTCCGTGACACAGACATGCTGCAAAATTCTTCTTTTAAAAACTTGAGAGCTCTAAAAGTTTGCGATGTCCACATGCTACATTTAGCTTAACCCTCTGGGGTCCGAGGGCATTTTTTTGGACAGTTCACTCGCCTGGCATACATGTTTTATTATTGCTGTTAACAGCTCTCCCTGCATCCCACAATCACGTTTTATGTCTTTTTTTTTTTTCAGGACAACCTGTGCTTTCAGAATATATATGTTTTTGTTGTGTTTTATAAGTGTAATAAAGGTTTACACTCACAAACAGGCATGGAAAAAATAAAGAGAAAAATAATTTTCCACACATTTATTCAAAACACAGCAAACTATAATAAACAACTGTTTTGACACTTTATAAAGGTAATTTGAGGTCTTGTGTGAAAGACTGTCCAACAAAAAGTTCAAACAATAAACACAAATACATATTTTGAACAATATATACAAAATGGTCTATGCGTTTTGTTGTCCATTGATATGGTAAACAGTGCTTTACACAGAGAAAGCAACGGAGTTATCCAGTAACAATCACATGCAAACTAGTGGAGCAATCCTGATAGTTACACACTCTTTGTTTGAGCATGTGAGATTGTCATCAGAGGCTCTCCATCTGCTCCTGCTTTCACTGATCGCTGTGTGTAATGGCGCAGGGTGCACTGAGTATGTACTAACAGTATGTAGTCATTGGAGAACCCAGGGGGCTATTCAAACGGGCCAACTAGTAACACATCACTCCTGAAAACGATCTTTGGCTTTTCACGTGAGGTAAATCTGCCCTACAATTGGATTTTGGAAAACCATGTGATGGTGAACCAATTCCGATTGGACACTCACAATGCACACATCATCACACAGCTTCTATGAGGAGTACAAAGATGGCCGATGGCAAAAAAAAAAGTAAGTTTCTATCTCATATCATTCAAAAGTTATTTCTAATTTAGTAAAGCTTGGTCTTAGCCGTTGTACACAACAGCGTCGGCCCCAGAGGGTTAAGCATCTTGCAGGAGCCACACCGTCACCACAGCAACCAACCAGTCACGCTTTACGACAACTGTCATAAAGCGACCCTAACACCCTTGATGCAATCTGTGGAAATAGCAATCTCCTACAACCGCATTAACCATCTGACATCATTCGGCCCTCGGGCCGCAAGTTTGACACCAATGCAGCAGACATACAGAATCACTATTGCTGTGAATTTCTAAAGCAAGCTTTCATTCATGACTTTTATTTGAAAATAAATAGAAACAATCTCACGCCACATTCCCCGCGGTTTTTACTGCTCAGTCTTTATGGTTTCGTGTCTGTCTGAACTGGTGCGATTTGTGATTGTGTTGCCTCAGAGCGAGCTCAGTGAGCTCAGTGAGACGAGAAAACGAGCGTTCCTGTGAAAAAACTTTGAACTTCTGACTGAGAAGACACAAACAGCTGCGGTAAAGCGAGAGAAACCCGCCATCTTTCCCAAACCCCCGACTGACCCAGATCAGTTCCAGTGGACGCCCTCTGCGGGCCGGTGTCACGTTTTATCACAGTCTGGAAAAAAAACTAAACAAAAACAACACCAAAGAATCTCTGTGGACAAAGCCGAGTTCTGTCCAGTTCAAATCAGCCAAACAGTCTTTATACAGTATATTCAGCTTTAAATCCACATTTTCCCTAAAACCCTACCTGGAATAGAATTTGTTGAAATTCCAGTTATGAAAACATGTTTATTTATTTCTATAAGTCATCATCAGAAGCCTGTGAGCTTAAACAGAGCAAACCAATCAACAATTACGGAGTTACACCCTATGACCCAAAACAAGAACCGAGCAGGAAAAGTAAGCAGGGAAAAGATGAGAATGAGTCTTAATGAGTCGGGAGAACGACTTCCAACTACATGAATGTGTTTAAGGAAAACCTCCATAAATTTATTTATCATAAGCACTGGAATAAACATTTTTTAAAAAGATGAGTTATTATACAGTAATCACACTGATGGGTTTTAATTCGGCGTAAATCTCCTTTATTTGAAGGTTTTTCCGCTAAACCTGAGCTTGAAAAGCCTCACATGGTTTGTCAGACACAGATGTTCCTTCTTAGTTAATAATCCTGCACAAACATTGGAGTGTTTGTTTGTTGTTGTTTATAATTTTTCTTCTAGACTTTCTGTTTCTTTGTCTTAATAAATGCAGTGCACACAGATGTGGTTTTGCTTTTAAATCAGAGTCTAACAGAAGGTAGAAAAAAGTACAGCTGTTAAAATAATACAAAGCAGCTCACATCTGGCCACCTTGGAATCCTGGATGGCAACCAAACGGGCAGACATCTGGTCCATCCCCACCTCTTAAGAGTAGCCATCTATCTGCTGCAGCCAAGTGGAAGGTGCGCGCGTCCTTGGCACTTTGCATCTGTTGTGGTCCTCAGCACTGAGGAACCTACGTGTTGGATTACGCTCAGAGAAATATCAAAGCTGACGTTCCCTCACAATGCAAGTGATCCTCCTCATCTGAGTCTCCAGAAATACCGGTTCTTCATTTGAGGCTAAATCATTCTACCGGTAGCCAAGGATCCTCCGAAGAGACGTCCAACTCTCACCTAAAGGTCACTAGGATTCAAGTCTCATAGTCATACAGTAAGACAGGAAGTACCAGGACCCAAAAGACATGGACCTTCATTCTCTTGCAAAGACTTCGGCATCACCACGTGTCAGCAACCTCATGACCTGCATGAATAACACAGTACCATAGAAATATTTCAATAAGGTATGTATTTGTGTGAAAAGTTCCAGATTTTAGTTGTAAAACTTTGTGGATCCTGTACCTGAGACATGAGACTCACCTGGGATCAGGCTGGAGAAACAGGTGCTGCTACAACCTTCTAGCACAGGGGTGGGCATCGAGGGCCGAGACACTGCAGGTTTTCCATGTAACCAATCACCTCAGCAGGTGGGTTGCTGATGAGCTTCTGCTCTGAACATAAACACCTGGTTGTCAATGAAATCACCTGCTGAGACACCTGATCATTAATGAAATCACCTGCTGAGGCGATTGGTTGCACGGAAAACCTGCAGTGTCTCGGCCCTTTATGGCACATGATTGCCCACCCCTGTTCTAGCAGCATCTGATGTCGACACTCAAAGACTCACATGACGTTCAAACAAAGACAAGAAGTGACCTCAGCGCCAAGTTACTACAAGCCGAAAATATTTTAATCTACAGTATGTTCTAAGAGACAACTGTGTGTGTGTGTGTGTGTGTGTGTGTGTGTGTGTGTGTGTGTGTGTGTGTGTGTGTGTGTGTGTGTGTGTGTGTGTGTGTGTGTGTGTGTGTGTGTGTGTGTCCCTCTGCAGTGTTTGGCTTGAGTCCACAAGATCATGGGTTCAAATCCCCGCCTGACTGGAAAATCACTAAGGGTCCTTGGGCAAGGCCTTTAATCCCCTGTTGCTCCCGGTGTGTAGTGAGCGCCTTGTATGGCAGCACCCTCACATCGGGGTGAATGTGAGGAATAATTGTAAAGCACTTTGAGCGTCTGATGCAGATGGAAAAGTGCTATATATATATATATATATATATATATATATATATATATATATATATATATATATATATATATATATATAAAATGCAGTCCATTCACACATATACGTTGATATACAGGGAGTGACGTAGGCTATTAAGCACTTTAGCAGTAGCAGTATTAGTAGTAGTAGTCGTAGTAGTAGTAGTAGCAGCAGCTGTCTCTTCTGGAGGCAGGTTTAGTCACGCTCTAGTAGTTCTCTGGAATCCAGGATAGGTGGGAGGTGATAGCTTTTTGGTGAAGATGATGCTTTCATTTCAGTCTCTGACTCAAAATCCGCCGTGGGACGGATAATCAGTGAGTTTATAATGAAAGGATGGAAAAAGGCAGCGTGATTAACTGGTTGCCATTATTTAAAATAAAAATGTAGAAAAATAAACAGTTTCCGGTTTCGTTTTTGTTCCGAACTGGTTCAAAGCCTCATTGGTTTTGACAGAATTATTTACTTGTGCTTGCTTTCCAACTGGCGCTGTGCTAAGAAACAGTTGTGAACATTAGCAATAATACTAAGAAACACTGCATTTATTTTTCCTATTTCTGAGTAAAAGCAATGGATAGAAAATAAAAATGTGGTGAGCCACATCATCCCCAGTTCCTTCTGTTTTTGGGCGAGTTCCAACACGCCTTTGTGCTGTTAGATAATATCTGTGCTAACTCTTTGTTTTATGTTAGCTATTAAGTATTTGTGTTATTTGTTTGGAAGTTCTGAGAAATATATTAAGTTTTACTCTATCATCTGTCCAAGTTTCAGACACAGGGAGAGCTCCCCCTGTTGGTGAGAGCCAGTAACATTAGAAATGTGAGACTAAACCACACCCATGTTAACACCCACAAGGTATAAAAAGTGTTGTATGACTCATTTTAGGGGCCTTTCACAAGATGGACACTGTCTGTGAGGGTCCCAGGCCTGGTTTCTAACGTGACCTTCAATAAACTCAAAATGAGGAATACAATGGTTTGGTTTTTGGTAAGGGGCAGAATTTTACATAAAAGAACCAGGTCAAAATAACAGTGTCATAGAGCGACTCAAAGTATTAGCCCTCATGAAAGAATGCAAGACCCAAGAACACTCTGACAGGCCCCGTCAGAGCTAGTCGTGCCCATGTCCATGTGAACCATGAGCCAGGTTTAAGCGGTTTTTAAGCGGTTTGGATGCAGGAAGGCGGCCATGCTCAGTGGTTGCCACCGCTCGTTTGCAGTGTTTGTAATTTCAGGACGGGACCATTAACCGGCTCCGTGCAGAGGAACTCAGCAGGGTTCACAAAGTGTTTTGCCTTCCTGACGATCCGAGGCCCCACAGTCATCATGGGTGGCCACGTTGGGCCCCTCGGAATGGCGCTCGCACACAAACAGGCTGCACATATAATGGTTTTCTGGAACATTCTCACGTGCATACACACACACGGTTACAAATATACAACAGAAACTATACAGCATTGATGTTTACATAACCTCATAACAAACTGGCAAGGACATACCCCCCCCCCCCCCCCCGCTGTGCCATAAAAACAAACCGCTCAGAAAACGGCATTTTCCTTCTGATCAAACACTCACATTCCAACAAACAAGCTGCAGCCAACCTGGCAACAGCCGTCACATTGACAGTGCGACATGTAGTTAGTCTGGGCAATCTCTGATGAAGGGGCACTTTATCGGCGCATATAATCAGCTCTGTGATGCTAACGAGAATGCCCTGCTTTAGCAGCAGGCCGGCTCTGTTGTGAAAGTGTAGTGACACGGACCCACAACAGGGGGCGCAAATGAACGGTCAGGAGAGCATATCTCACCCATATTGGCCTCTCTTCATTGGCTTCCTGTTAATTCTAGAATAGAATTTAAAATTCTTCTTCTTACTTATAAGGTTTTGAATAATCAGGTCCCATCTTATCTTAGGGACCTCATAGTACCATATCACCCCAATAGAGCGCTTCGCTCTCAGACTGCAGGCTTACTTGTAGTTCCTAGGGTTTGTAAGAGTAGAATGGGAGGCAGAGCCTTCAGCTTTCAGGCTCCTCTCCTGTGGAACCAGCTCCCAATTCAGATCAGGGAGACAGACACCCTCTCTACTTTTAAGATTAGGCTTAAAACTTTCGTTTTTGCTAAAGCTTATAGTTAGGGCTGGATCAGGTGACCCTGAACCATCCCTTAGTTATGCTGCTATAGACTTAGACTGCTGGTGGGTTCCCATGATGCACTGAGTGTTTCTTTCTCTTTTTGCTCTGTATACACCACTCTGCATTTAATCATTAGTGATTGATCTTTGCTCCCCTCCACAGCATGTCTTTTTCCTGATTCTCTCCCCTCAGCCCCAACCAGTCCCAGCAGAAGACTGCCCCTCCCTGAGCCTGGTTATGCTGGAGGTTTCTTCCTGTTAAAAGGGAGTTTTTCCTTCCCACTGTAGCCAAGTGCTTGCTCACAGGGGGTCGTTTTGACCGTTGGGGTTTACATAATTATTGTATGGCCTTGCCTTACAATATAAAGGGCCTTGGGGCAACTGTTTGTTGTGATTTGGCGCTATATAAAAAAATTGATTGATTGATTGATTGAATAGATGAGCCAAAAAAGTAACAATTTAATGTTGTGAAGGTGCACAACGAATATACAGACAATCTCAGAATCTGATAACAGTCAATCCACAAAGGTGACGTGTGGGCAGGCTCGAGGATAGAAGACGTCTGTCCTGAGAAGAGCCGGAACCACACGATTTCCGCCGCCACCGAACCTGGTGAATACTGGAGCCGCCAAGTCCCGAATTCCCAAGTGATCACCGTCCCCGACTGTCGGATCTGGTACTGCTGGCGAAGAGCAAAGACAGTCAAGTGTGGGTGTGTGTACACCCCGTAACAACAATGGTGGGAATGCCACCTCCACCTCTAACACACACTCGTGCAGCGTCTGTGTAACCACTTATCTGACGTAGGACGAAACAGTCGCGACCCACGCCGGTCCTCTGGTTGACAGCCGCAACACAATAGCACTTGGAATCAATTAATATAGGCAGAGAATGTTACCTCCATAGAAGTATGATATGTCGGCAACGAGGTGGAGATGACGTCTGGTCTTTATGGAGTGAGATGATGTAGAGTAGATGGGTGACAGCTGTCAAGAGATAATGAGTGACAGCTGTCACCCCCGGCTGTGTCCGTGGCGGCAGCGCCCTCTCGTGCCTGAAGCCCGCACTTCAGGCAGGGCGCCCTCTGGTGGTGGGCCAGCAGTACCTCCTCTTCTGGCGGCCCACCCAACAGGCTCCTCAAGTCAGGAAAAACACCACAAGGACTGACGGCTGTGGAATAAAACTGGACACATGCGTCACTGAACAGACTTTTCAGACAGTCAAAAAGACATGAAAACTGTTGTTTCTACAACAAAATGAAATTTCCAGATCAGACCACTTGATAGCTCCGCCTACCTTGTTTGTTGATTCGCCATTTGAGTAGCAACAACCGTAGATCAGACTTAATTAGGCACTTAAATATCTTCCATGACCACCACATGTATCACAGCGCTGAACCGAACCGCCATCACTGAGCCCGACGCCAAACCTATGCACAGGTTTATCATCTACAGTAGGAGGTTATCACAATCCGCCATGATCTTGTGAAGTTCTTGCATATGCTAAGTTGTGTGCCAAGTTTCACCTTCATACATAAAATCTTTATCATGATATTACAAATATAAGATTCCCAGGACTCATCCCCCTGGTGGCCACAGTTCTAATCAAAACATACCCAATGTCAGACATGTCCGAGGTCTTAATGAGGAGACCCCGTGGACCGACTTTCACCTTGACATCCAAAGTCTTTGTCAAGATATTGTATATGTATCGACCACATAGACACACACACACAGATGCAGATGCAAATGTAGGATAAAGTGTAGACGATGAACAATAAGTTAATATCATCAGGATGGTGTTCTGTAAAGGGTTTCAGACTCTCTACCTGGATTCAGCCGCATTGTGCTGAACTTTCATGTCTGTAATGTTTACAGTCTGTGTGCAGTATGTAAAAATATCACTTAAGTTGCTGTAAAAACAGTGTGCGCCGGGGCGACTGTGAGCGTGAATGTGTTTGGATTAAAGCCAGCGTCTGCACGAGCACGACGAGCTCAAAAGGTGCCGCTGGTGTTGAAAACTACTAATTAACACGCAGACATATTTGCATAGCAGACATAACTGAACGCAGAAAGACGTCTTTCATCCTGAAGGCTGTAAAGTTACAGATTTAAACCTTCATCTACGGGCAACAAAAGATCAGCAGGCTTCTTTTCAAGCTAGCTAGATGCTAGCACTATAGGTAACACTATAACTCAAAAACAATAAATGATTTCATCTTCTATGTCTATAAATTAGAACTAGAAGGAGAGAGCATATCTCACCCATATTGGCCTCTCTTCATTGGCTTCCTGTTAATTCTAGAATAGAATTTAAAATTCTTCTTCTTACTTATAAGGGTTTGAATAATCAGGTCCCATCTTATCTTAGGGACCTCATAGTACCATATCACCCCAATAGAGCGCTTCGCTCTCAGACTGCAGGCTTACTTGTAGTTCCTAGGGTTTGTAAGAGTAGAATGGGAGGCAGAGCCTTCAGCTTTCAGGCTCCTCTCCTGTGGAACCAGCTCCCAATTCAGATCAGGGAGACAGACACCCTCTCTACTTTTAAGATTAGGCTTAAAACTTTCCTTTTTGCTAAAGCTTATAGTTAGGGCTGGATCAGGTGACCCTGAACCAACCCTTAGTTATGCTGCTATAGACTTAGACTGCTGGGGGGTTCCCATGATGCACTGAGTGTTTCTTTCTCTTTTTGCTCTGTATGCACCACTCTGCATTTAATCATTAGTGATCGATCTCTGCTCCCCTCCACAGCATGTCTTTTTCCTGGTTCTCTCCCTCAGCCCCAACCAGTCCCAGCAGAAGACTGCCCCTCCCTGAGCCTGGTTCTGCTGGAGGTTTCTTCCTGTTAAAAGGGAGTTTTTCCTTCCCACTGTCGCCAAGTGCTTGCTCACAGGGGGTCGTTTTGACCATTGGGATTTTTACGTAATTATTGTATGGCCTTGTCTTACAATATAAAGCGCCTTGGGGCTACTGTTTGTTGTGATTTGGCGCTATATAAATAAAATTGATTTGATTTGATTTGATAAATTAAAAGGGCATATAATGAGGGGAAACCTATTAAGAAATGGTGAAATTCGATGTACCTGATCAATCCAAAAAGTAACTTTGTTTTGCTTATGGGTGATTCTTTAACTATGGGCACTATTGGCCTTGTGAATGTAGTTTCCACCACACCATTGCCTTACAATATAAAGCGCCTTGGGGCAACTGTTTGTTGTGATTTGGCGCTATATACATGTGCTCTGATGTCACTGTTTATCTCCATAGAAACTACCCAAACAATCTTTCATACAAACTAGGGACATTACAGTGTTGTGGTGGAAATTACGGCAATAGTGTGGGACAACTACATTTTGTTTTAAAAAAATCACAATTGTATGACATTGAATACCCCAATTATGTTTTGATTATTTTACTGATATTTTATTCAGACATATTTTAAAACATTAGAAAAAACGTTTCTTTACCATTCATTGAAGATCACAAGTCTGGGTGTGGGACAAGCACAAAATGGCAATATTTAATGATGCTGATAAAAGGTGAAAAAGTCATCATAGACTACTAGAACAAATTTCTTAACACACTTTCATTGTAAAGATAACTATAAAAGTGTGAAATTTCCCCTTTTTTTTGTTTTTCATACAATATGATCAAAGGACATAATAAGTGCCCGTAGTCTAAGAATCACCCTTATATAATATCCTGCAGACCTGCCTGCCTCCTGCTGAACACTGCCACCTGCTGGATTGTTAGCTGGAAGGATGATAAAAGGAGCACGTATGGTTGAACGTCCATGTAGCTTGCCGAGGTCTGGTGGCAACTGAGGTCACTGAGGCTTGTTCATAAATTAAACATGAAAAAAACATGGAAAATACATTTTAAAACTCAAACCCTGCACAATACTACACAATTTATCAAAATGACTCAACGAATAAAAACACTAACACTACCTTCACATGTTAGCGGTGAGCGGCAGATGGTAAAACATGCTGTCAAAAGGTACAGTGTTTTAATTTGTTCCAGTTGCCATAACAACAAGAATAAACCGGCTGTTGATTTACTTTTAATGATGGTGAAATTAATTCTTTTAGTGCAGACGTGGTTTTATATCAGGAAATGAAAGGAATAAATTGCTTGATGTTACAGACAGAAGTGGTACGGGTGGTAGCCGAGTGGTTAGTGCGCTTGGTTTCAGTGCAAAAGGTTGTCAGTTCAAATCCCACCCCTGCCACATTTCTCCATGTAATATGGATTTGCATCAGGAAGGGCATCCAGAGTAAAACCTGTGCCAATTAAACATGCAGGTCCACCTTGGATTTGCTGTGGCGACCCCGAGTGCAAACAAGGGAGCAGCCGAAGGGACTTATTGTCTAAATGAAACTGTAGCGGAATAAAAAGTTAAATTCCTTTTTTTTTTTAGCAACAATTAGAGCAAAGTCTTCCTGTTTAATCATTAATTAAACACTAAAATGCCACAGTAGCTTTCAATTCAGAAATATATTGTCTGTCTCATCAATAGTGCAAAATTATAGCATTTAACATCATCGTCTTCTACTGCCAGCATGTGAAGGCAGCATAATGTATTTTAAGGTAGCATAATGCATGTGAATGCAGCATAATGTATTTGAAGGCAGCATAATGCATGTGAAAGCAGCATAATGCATTTGAATGCAGCGTAATGTATTTGAAGGTAGCGTAATGTATTGAAGGCAGCATACCGCATGTGAATGGAGCATAATGTATTTGAAGGCAGCATAATGTATTTGAAGGCAGTATAACGTATTTGAAGGCAGCGTAATGTATTTGAAGGCAGCGTAATGTATTTGAATGCAGTGTAATGTATTTGAAGGTAGCGTAATGTATTTGAAGGCAGCGTAATGCATGTGAATGCAGTGTAATGTATTTGAAGGCAGCGTAATGCATGTGAATGCAGTGTAATGTATTTGAAGGTAGCGTAATGCATGTGAAAGCAGCGTAATGCATTTGAATGCAGTGTAATGTATTTGAAGGCAGCGTAATGTATTTGAAGGTAGCGTAATGCATGTGAAAGCAGCGTAATGTATTTGAAGGCAGCGTAATGCATGTGAATGCAGTGTAATGCATTTGAAGGTAGCGTGATGTATTTGAATGCAGCATAATGTATTTGAAGGCGGCGTAATGCATGTGAAAGCAGCGTAATGCATTTGAATGCAGTGTAATGTATTTGAAGGTAGCGTAATGTATTGGAAGGCAGCATAACGCATGTGAATGGAGCATAATGTATTTTAAGGCAGCACAATGTATTTGAAGGCAGTATAACGTATTTGAAGGCAGCGTAATGTATTTGAAGGCAGTGTAATGTATTTGAATGCAGCGTAATGTATTTTAATTGCAGTGTAATGTATTTGAAGGTAGCGTAATGCATGTGAATGCAGTGTAATGTATTTGAAGGTAGCGTAATGCATGTGAAAGCAGCGTAATGCATTTGAATGCAGTGTAATGTATTTGAAGGTAGCGTAATGTATTTGAAGGCAGCGTAATGCATGTGAATGCAGTGTAATGCATTTGAAGGTAGCGTAATGTATTTGAAGGCAGCATAACGCATGTGAATGCAGCATAATGTATTTGAAGGCAGCCTAATGTATTTGAAGGCAGTATAACGTATTTGAAGGCAACGTACTGTATTTGAAGGCAGCGTAATGTATTTGAAGGCAGTATAATGTATTTGAAGGCAGCGTAATGTATTTGAAGGCAGTGTAATGTACGTGAATGCAGCGTAATGTATTTGAATGCAGTGTAATGTATTTGAAGGTAGCGTAATGCATGTGAAAGCAGCGTAATGCATTTGAATGCAGTGTAATGTATTTGAAGGTAGCGTAATGTATTTGAAGGCAGCGTAATGCATGTGAATGCAGTGTAATGCATTTGAAGGTAGCGTAATGTATTTGAAGGCAGCATAACGCATGTGAATGCAGCATAATATATTTGAAGGCAGCATAATGTATTTGAAGGCAGCATAACGTATTGTAAGGCAGCATAATGTATTTGAAGGCTGCGTAATGTATTTGAATGCAGCGTAATGTATTTGAATGCAGCGTAATGTATTTGAAGGCAGCGTAATGTATTTGAAAGCTGCATAATGTATTTGAAGGCAGCGTAATGTATTTGAAGGCAGCGTAATGTATTTGAAGGCAGCATAATGCATGTGAATGCAGCATAATGTATTTGAAGGTAGCATAATGCATGTGAATGCAGCGTAACGTATTGTAAGGCAGCATAATGTATTTGAAGGCAGCGTAATGCATGTGAATGCAGTGTAATGTATTTGAAGGCAGCGTAATGCATGTGAATGCAGTGTAATGTATTTGAAGGTAGCGTAATGCATGTGAAAGCAGCGTAATGCATTTGAATGCAGTGTAATGTATTTGAAGGCAGCGTAATGTATTTGAAGGTAGCGTAATGCATGTGAAAGCAGCGTAATGTATTTGAAGGCAGCGTAATGCATGTGAATGCAGTGTAATGCATTTGAAGGTAGCGTGATGTATTTGAATGCAGCATAATGTATTTGAAGGCGGCGTAATGCATGTGAAAGCAGCGTAATGCATTTGAATGCAGTGTAATGTATTTGAAGGTAGCGTAATGTATTGGAAGGCAGCATAACGCATGTGAATGGAGCATAATGTATTTTAAGGCAGCACAATGTATTTGAAGGCAGTATAACGTATTTGAAGGCAGCGTAATGTATTTGAAGGCAGTGTAATGTATTTGAATGCAGCGTAATGTATTTTAATTGCAGTGTAATGTATTTGAAGGTAGCGTAATGCATGTGAATGCAGTGTAATGTATTTGAAGGTAGCGTAATGCATGTGAAAGCAGCGTAATGCATTTGAATGCAGTGTAATGTATTTGAAGGTAGCGTAATGTATTTGAAGGCAGCGTAATGCATGTGAATGCAGTGTAATGCATTTGAAGGTAGCGTAATGTATTTGAAGGCAGCATAACGCATGTGAATGCAGCATAATGTATTTGAAGGCAGCCTAATGTATTTGAAGGCAGTATAACGTATTTGAAGGCAGCGTACTGTATTTGAAGGCAGCGTAATGTATTTGAACGCAGTATAATGTATTTGAAGGCAGCGTAATGTATTTGAAGGCAGTGTAATGTACGTGAATGCAGCGTAATGTATTTGAATGCAGTGTAATGTATTTGAAGGTAGCGTAATGCATGTGAAAGCAGCGTAATGCATTTGAATGCAGTGTAATGTATTTTAAGGTAGCGTAATGTATTTGAAGGCAGCGTAATGCATGTGAACGCAGTGTAATGCATTTGAAGGTAGCGTAATGTATTTGAAGGCAGCATAACGCATGTGAATGCAGCATAATATATTTGAAGGCAGCATAATGTATTTGAAGGCAGTATAACGTATTGTAAGGCAGCATAATGTATTTGAAGGCTGCGTAATGTATTTGAATGCAGCGTAATGTATTTGAATGCAGCGTAATGTATTTGAAGGCAGCGTAATGTATTTGAAAGCTGCATAATGTATTTGAAGGCAGCGTAATGTATTTGAAGGCAGCGTAATGTATTTGAAGGCAGCATAATGCATGTGAATGCAGCATAATGTATTTGAAGGTAGCATAATGCATGTGAATGCAGCGTAACGTATTGTAAGGCAGCATAATGTATTTGAAGGCTGCGTAATGTATTTGAATGCAGCGTAATGTATTTGTATGCAGCGTAATGTATTTGAAGGCAGCGTAATGTATTTGAAAGCTGCATAATGTATTTGAAGGCAGCGTAATGTATTTGAAGGCAGCGTAATGTATTTGAATGCAGCATAATGTATTTGAAGGCAGCGTAATGCATGTGAATGCAGAGTAATGTATTTGAAGGCAGCGTAATGCATGTGAATGCAGTGTAATGTATTTGAAGGCAGCGTAATTCATGTGAATGCAGTATAATGCATTTGAAGGTAGCGTAATGTATTTGAAGGTGGCGTAATGCATGTGAAAGCAGCGTAATGCATGTGAATGCAGTGTAATGCATTTGAAGGTAGCATAATGTATTTTAAGGCAGCGTAATGTATTTGAAGGCAGCGTAACGTATTTGAAGGCAGCGTAACGTATTTGAAGGCAGCGTAACGTATTTGAAGACAGCGTAATGTATTTGAAGGCAGCGTAATGTATTTGAAGGCAGCGTAACGTATTTGAAGGCAGCGTAATGTATTTGAAAGCAGCGTAATGCATTTGAATGCAGTGTAATGCATTTGAAGGCAGTGTAATGTATTTGAAGGCAGCGTAATGCATGTGAATGCAGTATAATGCATTTGAAGGTAGCGTAATGTATTTGAAGGCAGCGTAATGCATGTGAATGCAGTGTAATGCATTTGAAGGCAGCGTAATGTATTTGAAGGCAGCGTAATGCATGTGAATGCAGTATAATGCATTTGAAGGTAGCGTAATGTATTTGAAGGTAGTGTAATGTATTTGAAGGCGGCGCAACGCATGTGAATGCAGTATAATGCATTTGAAGGTAGCGTAACGTATTTGAAGGCAGTGTAATGTATTTGAAGGCAGCGTAACATATTTGAAGGCAGCGTAATGTATTTGAAGGCAGCGTAACGTTTTTGAAGGCAGCATAATGTATTTGAAGGCAGCGTAACGTATTTGAAGGCAGCGTAATGTATTTGAAAGCAGCGTAATGCATTTGAATGCAGTGTAATGCATTTGAAGGCAGCGTAATGTATTTGAAGGCAGCGTAATGCATGTGAATGCAGTATAATGCATTTGAAGGTAGCGTAATGTATTTGAAGGCAGCGTAATGCATATGAATGCAGTGTAATGCATTTGAAGGCAGCGTAATGTATTTGAAGGCACCGTAATGCATGTGAATGCAGTATAATGCATTTGAAGGTAGCATAATGTATTTGAAGGTAGTGTAATGTATTTGAAGGCGGCGTAATGCATGTGAATGCAGTATAATGCATTTGAAGGCAGAGTAATGTATTTGAAGGCAGCGTAATGCATGTGAATGCAGTATAATGCATTTGAAGGTAGCGTAATGTATTTGAAGGCAGCGTAACGCATGTGAATGCAGCATAATGTATTGTAAGGCAGCATAATGTATTTGAAGGCAGTGTAATGTATTTGAAGGCTGTGTAATGTATTTGAAGGCAGTGTAATGTATTTGAAGGCAGCGTAACGTATTTTAAGGTGGCGTAATGTATTTGAAGGCAGCGTAATGTATTTGAAGGCAGTGTAATGTATTTGAAGGCAGCATAATGTATTTGAAGGCAGTGTAATGTATTTGAAGGCAGCGTAATTCATGTGAATGCAGTATAATGCATTTGAAGGTAGCGTAATGTATTTGAAGGTGGCGTAATGCATGTGAAAGCAGCGTAATGCATGTGAATGCAGTGTAATGCATTTGAAGGTAGCGTAATGTATTTTAAGGCAGCATAATGTATTTGAAGGCAGCGTAATGTATTTGAAGGCAGCATAACGTATTTGAAGGCAGTGTAATGTATTTGAAGGCAGCGTAACGTATTTGAAGGCAGCGTAATGTATTTGAAAGCAGCGTAATGCATTTGAATGCAGTGTAATGCATTTGAAGGCAGCGTAATGTATTTGAAGGCAGCGTAATGCATGTGAATGCAGTATAATGCATTTGAAGGTAGCGTAATGTATTTGAAGGCAGCGTAATGCATGTGAATGCAGTGTAATGCATTTGAAGGCAGCGTAATGTATTTCAAGGTAGCGTAATGTATTTGAAGGTAGTGTAATGTATTTGAAGGCGGCGCAACGCATGTGAATGCAGTATAATGCATTTGAAGGTAGCGTAATGTATTTTAAGGCAGCGTAATGTATTTGAAGGCAGCGTAACGTATTTGAAGGCAGCGTAACGTATTTGAAGGCAGTGTAATGTATTTGAAGGCAGCGTAACGTATTTGAAGGCAGCGTAATGTATTTGAAGGCAGCATAACGTATTTGAAGGCAGCGTAATGTATTTGAAGGCAGCGTAATGTATTTGAAGGCAGTGTAACGTATTTGAAGGCAGCGTAATGTATTTGAAAGCAGCGTAATGCATTTGAATGCAGTGTAATGCATTTGAAGGCAGCGTAATGTATTTGAAGGCAGCGTAATGCATGTGAATGCAGTATAATGCATTTGAAGGTAGCGTAATGTATTTGAAGGCAGCGTAATGCATGTGAATGCAGTGTAATGCATTTGAAGGCAGCGTAATGTATTTGAAGGTAGCGTAATGTATTTGAAGGTAGTGTAATGTATTTGAAGGCGGCGCAACGCATGTGAATGCAGTATAATGCATTTGAAGGTAGCGTAATGTATTTTAAGGCAGCGTAATGTATTTGAAGGCAGCGTAACGTATTTGAAGGCAGCGTAACGTATTTGAAGGCAGCATAACGTATTTGAAGGCAGCGTAATGTATTTGAAGGCAGCGTAACGTATTTGAAGGCAGCGTAATGTATTTGAAGGCAGCGTAACGTATTTGAAGGCAGCGTAATGTATTTGAAGGCAGCGTAATGTATTTGAAGGCAGCGTAATGTATTTGAAGGCAGCGTAATGTATTTGAAAGCAGCGTAATGCATTTGAATGCAGTGTAATGCATTTGAAGGCAGTGTAATGTATTTGAAGGCAGCGTAATGCATGTGAATGCAGTATAATGCATTTGAAGGTAGCGTAATGTATTTGAAGGCAGCGTAATGCATGTGAATGCAGTGTAATGCATTTGAAGGCAGCGTAATGTATTTGAAGGCAGCGTAATGCATGTGAATGCAGTATAATGCATTTGAAGGTAGCGTAATGTATTTGAAGGTAGTGTAATGTATTTGAAGGCGGCGCAACGCATGTGAATGCAGTATAACGCATTTGAAGGTAGTGTAACGTATTTGAAGGCAGTGTAATGTATTTGAAGGCAGCGTAACGTATTTGAAGGCAGCGTAATGTATTTGAAGGCAGCGTAACGTATTTAAAGGCAGCGTAATGTATTTGAAAGTAGCGTAATGCATTTGAATGCAGTGTAATGCATTTGAAGGCAGCGTAATGTATTTGAAGGCAGCGTAATGCATGTGAATGCAGTGTAATGCATTTGAAGGTAGCGTAATGTATTTGAAGGCAGCGTAATGCATGTGAATGCAGTGTAATGCATTTGAAGGCAGCGTAATGTATTTGAAGGCAGCGTAATGCATGTGAATGCAGTATAATGCATTTGAAGGTAGCGTAATGTATTTGAAGGCAGCGTAATGCATGTGAATGCAGTGTAATGCATTTGAAGGCAGCGTAATGTATTTGAAGGCAGCGTAATGCATGTGAATGCAGTGTAATGCATTTGAAGGCAGCGTAATGTATTTGAAGGCAGCGTAATGCATGTGAATGCAGTATAATGCACTTGAAGGTAGCGTAATGTATTTGAAGGTAGTGTAATGTATTTGAAGGTGGCGTAACGCATGTGAATGCAGTATAATGCATTTGAAGGTAGCGTAATGTATTTGAAGGCAGCGTAACGCATGTGAATGCAGCATAATGTATTTTAAGGCAGCGTAATGTATTTGAAGACAGTGTAATGTATTTGAAGGCAGTGTAATGTATTTGAAGGCAGTGTAATGTATTTGAAGTTAGCGTAATGTATTTGAAGGCAGTGTAATGTATTTGAAGGCAGTGTAATGTATTTTAAGGCAGCGTAATGTATTTGAAGGCAGCATAATGTATTTGAAGGCAGTGTAATGTATTTGAAGGCA
The DNA here is from genome assembly GCF_902500255.1 of Thalassophryne amazonica. NCBI lineage: Eukaryota > Metazoa > Chordata > Actinopteri > Batrachoidiformes > Batrachoididae > Thalassophryne > Thalassophryne amazonica. Next base: position 67,113,302 of record NC_047120.1, on the reverse strand, counting down.
GCGTAATGTTTTTTAAGGTGGCGTAATGTATTTGAAGGCAGTGTAATGTATTTGAAGGCAGTGTAATGTATTTGAAGTTAGCGTAATGTATTTGAAGGCAGCGTAACGCATGTGAATGCAGCATAATGTATTTTAAGGCAGTGTAATGTATTTGAAGGCAGTGTAATGTATTTTAAGGCAGTGTAATGTATTTGAAGGCAGCGTAATGTATTTGAAGGCAGTGTAATGTTTTTTAAGGTGGCGTAATGTATTTGAAGGCAGCGTAATGTATTTGAAGGCAGCGTAATGTATTTGAAGGCAGTATAATGCATTTGAAGGTAGCGTAATGTATTTGAAGGCAGCGTAATGCATGTGAATGCAGTGTAATGCATTTGAAGGCAGCGTAATGTATTTGAAGGCAGCGTAATGCATGTGAATGCAGTGTAATGCATTTGAAGGCAGCGTAATGTATTTGAAGGCAGCGTAATGCATGTGAATGCAGTATAATGCACTTGAAGGTAGCGTAATGTATTTGAAGGTAGTGTAATGTATTTGAAGGTGGCGTAACGCATGTGAATGCAGTATAATGCATTTGAAGGTAGCGTAATGTATTTGAAGGCAGCGTAACGCATGTGAATGCAGCATAATGTATTTTAAGGCAGCGTAATGTATTTGAAGACAGTGTAATGTATTTGAAGGCAGTGTAATGTATTTGAAGGCAGTGTAATGTATTTGAAGGCAGTGTAATGTATTTGAAGTTAGCGTAATGTATTTGAAGGCAGTGTAATGTATTTGAAGGCAGTGTAATGTATTTTAAGGCAGCGTAATGTATTTGAAGGCAGCATAATGTATTTGAAGGCAGTGTAATGTATTTGAAGGCAGCGTAATGTTTTTTAAGGTGGCGTAATGTATTTGAAGGCAGTGTAATGTATTTGAAGGCAGTGTAATGTATTTGAAGTTAGCGTAATGTATTTGAAGGCAGCGTAACGCATGTGAATGCAGCATAATGTATTTTAAGGCAGTGTAATGTATTTGAAGGCAGTGTAATGTATTTTAAGGCAGTGTAATGTATTTGAAGGCAGCGTAATGTATTTGAAGGCAGTGTAATGTATTTGAAGGCAGTGTAATGTTTTTTAAGGTGGCGTAATGTATTTGAAGGCAGTGTAATGTATTTTAAGGCAGTGTAATGTATTTGAAGGCAGCGTAATGTATTTGAAGGCAGTGTAATGTTTTTTAAGGTGGCGTAATGTATTTGAAGGCAGTGTAATGTATTTGAAGGCAGTGTAATGTTTTTTAAGGTGGCGTAATGTATTTGAAGGCAGCGTAATGTATTTGAAGGCAGTGTAATGTTTTTTAAGGTGGCGTAATGTATTTGAAGGCAGTGTAATGTATTTGAAGGCAGCGTAATGTATTTGAAGGCAGTGTAATGTATTTGAAGGCAGCGTAATGTATTTGAAGGCAGCGTAATGTGTTTGAAGGCAGCGTAATGTATTTGAAGGCATCCGAAGTCCGGATAAAGATCTTTTTAATGTCCAGTAAGTGTGTTGTTTTGACTTTAACATGCACATTTCTAATTTTGACTCCAAGGAGACACAACCTCAGGCCCTCCGGACGGGCTCCTTGGGGCCTGGACCCCAGGTTGGGAACCAGTGGCGTAGGTATCAGTTTAAATTTCACCTCCAAGAGTTTCAGACACCAGAGATCCAGTGGAGAAAGTGGACCTCCATCCTCTGTCATAAGCACGTGACCTCCCCTCGTGCTGGGGTGAGGGTTAAGGTTAGGGTTAGTGGGGGTCACTGGAGCTCCACTTTCTCCATGTTCTGAAGCCGAGTCCTTCTCGCCAGGTTCTTGTCATCTTTCAAAATCTCCTTCTAACGTGTCATATGTTGCTCGTACACTGTTTGTGCTCGATTTCTCAGTTCGGTTCTGTGGAAAAGTTTGCAGTCAGCTGTTTGTGGTGTTTGGTTGGGATGAAAACCTGCAGAGCAGAAAACTGTTGGCTTGTGCTCTGTGCACTAAAGCACTATCCCAGATGCACGCAGAGACTCGAGATTTTGATTGGTGTCCATGAGACACGGTGCCCATATGGCCCGGGGATCCGATGGCTTTCCACTGACTTTATGACCTGAAATCTTAATAAAGTGTCTGAATGACTTTCCCGTATCCTCCTTATTCTCTTTACTGGGTGAAAGTGAACTCTGGAGGAGCTCTGTTTGAGGATCTGCCTTGAAGAGGTTTGCAGGTCTGTGCCTTTGAAGGATGCGTGCAGCAGGGATTTTCCCACTACAATTCATCACTGTCTGTCTCTCCCGTCTGTGAGTGGATCTGCCACAGGCCTTTACTGCCATTCGTGGGGATTTCAGGCCGTCTTTGAGGTGGTGATCCATTTCGTTTTAATAGGTGAGACCTTGGATTACTTCTCAATGTCTTCCGCACACATTCGCGTTCCCGCAGGGCGCTGCACATCGTCAGGAGTGGACCACCGCTGTCCTGGACGTGTGGTGGGTCTGTGTGATGAGGTCACGCCGGGACTAAAGGCGGCAATGTGGCCGCTGCAGTTACAGTTACTGTATTTCAACACAACATGGAAAGGTCATCACCAAAATGGGAGAACTGGCTTTCAGCTGTTTAAAATAAAAGCCAAATTAAATTAAATTAAAGTGCAATTTTTTTATGAATACCACAATGACATCAAAGAGTATTTATTATTTATATATATATTTATAGAGAAGTCAGTAGGACTGGCAGTTAGTTAATTAGACAAGAATGTTATCAGTATAGATCCATGAAAACAGTAACGGTACGGTGGCCGAAAAAGGACACAACACTCACAAATGTGAGTACTGCGGTATTGTATCACTTCCTGTTCCGGAGCACAGCGGTGTTTTTCTGTATCTGTTAGCTGTTTAATCTGCGCAGTTAGATTGATCTAGTTATCTAGATTACGATTTGTTTCCCAGTGTAATCTTTACGTGCCTTAACTAAAGCACTCCTTCTGCTGAATCACCTCTAAATTATTTACACATTATTCACTTTGCGTGTTTTTAGGAATCCGCTAGCTTAGCGTAGCTACTAGCTCTTAGCCGATTTAGCATGGCGGCTTCTCCTGTCTCTCCCGCACTTTTCTGCTCTGGGTGTGAAATGTTTAGTTGTTCCTCGGCCTCCTTTAGCAGTAATGGTACTTGTAATAAGTGTAGCTTATTCGTAGCTTTGGAGGCCAGGCTGGGCGAATTGGAGACTCGGCTCCGCACCGTGGAAAATTCTACAGCTAGCCAGGCCCCTGTAGTCGGTGCGGACCAAGGTAGCTTAGCCGCCGTTAGTTCCCCCCTGGCAGATCCCGAGCAGCCGGGAAAGCAGGCTGACTGGGTGACTGTGAGGAGGAAGCGTAGCCCTAAACAGAAGCCCCGTGTACACCGCCAACCCGTTCACATTTCTAACCGTTTTTCCCCACTCGACGACACACCCGCCGAGGATCAAACTCTGGTTATTGGCGACTCTGTTTTGAGAAATGTGAAGTTAGCGACACCAGCAACCATAGTCAATTGTCTTCCGGGGGCCAGAGCAGGCGACATTGAAGGAAATTTGAAACTGCTGGTTAAGGCTAAGCGTAAATTTGGTAAGATTGTAATTCACGTCGGCAGTAATGACACCCGGTTACGCCAATCGGAGGTCACTAAAATTAACATTAAATCGGTGTGTAACTTTGCAAAAACAATGTCGGACTCTGTAGTTTTCTCTGGGCCCCTCCCCAATCAGACCGGGAGTGACATGTTTAGCCGCATGTTCTCCTTGAATTGCTGGCTGTCTGAGTGGTGTCCAAAAAATGAGGTGGGCTTCATAGATAATTGGCAAAGCTTCTGGGGAAAACCTGGTCTTGTTAGGAGAGACGGCATCCATCCCACTTTGGATGGAGCAGCTCTCATTTCTAGAAATCTGGCCAATTTTCTTAAATCCTCCAAACCGTGACTATCCAGGGTTGGGACCAGGAAGCAGAGTTGTAGTCTTACACACCTCTCTGCAGCTTCTCTCCCCCTGCCATCCCCTCATTACCCCATCCCCGTAGAGACGGTGCCTGCTCCCAGACTACCAATAACCAGCAAAAATCTATTTAAGCATAAAAATTCAAAAAGAAAAAATAATATAGCACCTTCAACTGCACCACAGACTAAAACAGTTAAATGTGGTCTATTAAACATTAGGTCTCTCTCTTCTAAGTCCCTGTTGGTAAGTGATATAATAATTGATCAACATATTGATTTATTCTGCCTTACAGAAACCTGGTTACAGCAGGATGAATATGTTAGTTTAAATGAGTCAACACCCCCGAGTCACACTAACTGTCAGAATGCTCGTAGCACGGGCCGGGGCGGTGGATTAGCAGCAATTTTCCATTCCAGCTTATTAATTAATCAAAAACCCAGACAGAGCTTTAATTCATTTGAAAGCTTGTCTCTTAGTCTTGTCCATCCAAATTGGAAGTCCCAAAAAACAGTTTTATTTGTTATTATCTATCGTCCACCTGGTCGTTACTGTGAGTTTCTCTGTGAATTTTCAGACCTTTTGTCTGACTTAGTGCTTAGCTCAGATAAGATAATTATAGTGGGCGATTTTAACATCCACACAGATGCTGAGAATGACAGCCTCAACACTGCATTTAATCTATTATTAGACTCTATTGGCTTTGCTCAAAAAGTAAATGAGTCCACCCACCACTTTAATCATATCTTAGATCTTGTTCTGACTTATGGTATGGAAATAGAAGACTTAACAGTATTCCCTGAAAACTCCCTTCTGTCTGATCATTTTTTAATAACATTTACATTTACTCTGATGGACTACCCAGCAGTAGGGAATAAGTTTCATTACACTAGAAGTCTTTCAGAAAGCGCTGTAACTAGGTTTAAGGATATGATTCCTTCTTTATGTTCTCTAATGCCATATAACAACACAGTGCAGAGTAGCTACCTAAACTCTGTAAGTGAGATAGAGTATCTCGTCAATAGTTTTACATCCTCATTGAAGACAGCTTTGGATGCTGTAGCTCCTCTGAAAAAGAGAGCTTTAAATCAGAAGTGTCTGACTCCATGGTATAACTCTCAAACTCGTAGCTTAAAGCAGATAACCCGTAAGTTGGAGAGGAAATGGCGTCTCACTAATTTAGAAGATCTTCACTTAACCTGGAAAAAGAGTCTGTTGCTCTATAAAAAAGCCCTCCGTAAAGCTAGGACATCTTTCTACTCATCACTAATTGAAGAAAATAAGAACAACCCCAGGTTTCTTTTCAGCACTGTAGCCAGGCTGACAAAGAGTCAGAGCTCTATTGAGCTGAGTATTCCATTAACTTTAACTAGTAATGAGTTCATGACTTTCTTTGCTAACAAAATTTTAACTATTAGAGAAAAAATTACTCATAACCATCCCAAAGACGTATCGTTATCTTTGGCTGCTTTCAGTGATGCCGGTATTTGGTTAGACTCTTTCTCTCCGATTGTTCTGTCTGAGTTATTTTCATTAGTTACTTCATCCAAACCATCAACATGTTTATTAGACCCCATTCCTACCAGGCTGCTCAAGGAAGCCCTACCATTATTTAATGCTTCGATCTTAAATATGATCAATCTATCTTTGTTAGTTGGCTATGTACCACAGGCTTTTAAGGTGGCAGTAATTAAACCATTACTTAAAAAGCCATCACTTGACCCAGCTATCTTAGCTAATTATAGGCCAATCTCCAACCTTCCTTTTCTCTCAAAAATTCTTGAAAGGGTAGTTGTAAAACAGCTAACTGATCATCTGCAGAGGAATGGTCTATTTGAAGAGTTTCAGTCAGGTTTTAGAATTCATCATAGTACAGAAACAGCATTAGTGAAGGTTACAAATGATCTTCTTATGGCCTCGGACAGTGGACTCATCTCTGTGCTTGTTCTGTTAGACCTCAGTGCTGCTTTTGATACTGTTGACCATAAAATTTTATTACAGAGATTAGAGCATGCCATAGGTATTAAAGGCACTGCGCTGCGGTGGTTTGAATCATATTTGTCTAATAGATTACAATTTGTTCATGTAAATGGGGAATCTTCTTCACAGACTAAAGTTAATTATGGAGTTCCACAAGGTTCTGTGCTAGGACCAATTTTATTCACTTTATATATGCTTCCCTTAGGCAGTATTATTAGACGGTATTGCTTAAATTTTCATTGTTACGCAGATGATACCCAGCTTTATCTATCCATGAAGCCAGACGACACACACCAATTAGTTAAACTGCAGGATTGTCTTACAGACATAAAGACATGGATGACCTCTAATTTCCTGCTTTTAAACTCAGATAAAACTGAAGTTATTGTACTTGGCCCCACATATCTTAGAAACATGGTGTCTAACCAGATCCTTACTCTGGATGGCATTACCCTGACCTCTAGTAATACTGTGAGAAATCTTGGAGTCATTTTTGATCAGGATATGTCATTCAAAGCGCATATTAAACAAATATGTAGGACTGCTTTTTTGCATTTACGCAATATCTCTAAAATCAGAAAGGTCTTGTCTCAGAGTGATGCTGAAAAACTAATTCATGCATTTATTTCCTCTAGGCTGGACTATTGTAATTCATTATTATCAGGTTGTCCTAAAAGTTCCCTAAAAAGCCTTCAGTTAATTCAAAATGCTGCAGCTAGAGTGCTAACAGGGACTAGAAGGAGAGAGCATATCTCACCCATATTGGCCTCTCTTCATTGGCTTCCTGTTAATTCTAGAATAGAATTTAAAATTCTTCTTCTTACTTATAAGGTTTTGAATAATCAGGTCCCATCTTATCTTAGGGACCTCGTAGTACCATATCACCCCAATAGAGCGCTTCGCTCTCAGACTGCAGGCTTACTTGTAGTTCCTAGGGTTTGTAAGAGTAGAATGGGAGGCAGAGCCTTCAGCTTTCAGGCTCCTCTCCTGTGGAACCAGCTCCCAATTCAGATCAGGGAGACAGACACCCTCTCTACTTTTAAGATTAGGCTTAAAACTTTCCTTTTTGCTAAAGCTTATAGTTAGGGCTGGATCAGGTGACCCTGAACCATCCCTTAGTTATGCTGCTATAGACGTAGACTGCTGGGGGGTTCCCATGATGCACTGTTTCTTTCTCTTTTTGCTCTGTATGCACCACTCTGCATTTAATCATTAGTGATCGATCTCTGCTCCCCTCCACAGCATGTCTTTTTCCTGGTTCTCTCCCTCAGCCCCAACCAGTCCCAGCAGAAGACTGCCCCTCCCTGAGCCTGGTTCTGCTGGAGGTTTCTTCCTGTTAAAAGGGAGTTTTTCCTTCCCACTGTAGCCAAGTGCTTGCTCACAGGGGGTCGTTTTGACCGTTGGGGTTTTACATCATTATTGTATGGCCTTGCCTTACAATATAAAGCGCCTTGGGGCAACTGTTTGTTGTGATTTGGCGCTATATAAAAAAAAAAATTGATTGATTGATTGAAATGTACAGAATTCTTACAAATACAAAAATAAATAAATAAATACATGCAACAGTCCAACAACACGTAACCGCATAACAAAAAAAATATATATTTTTTTTACTTCCACTTATAATGCTCTGTGTACTTCTTACCCTGTGTGCTGTTAAACAATGCTGCTGGAACCTCAATTTCATATTGTGCACCTACCCTGTGGAACAGTCTTTTTTTTATTCATTTTTAATTATTTATTCAATTTTATGTTGACTTGTTTTATGCAAGGCGCCTTGAGATGGCTTTTGGTGTGATTTGGCGCATTATAAGCTAATTAAATTAAATTCAAATTAAATTAATTTCCAGAGGGATTAATTAAATTCTATCTAATCTAATCTAATCTAACAAACACAAAGAACACAAATATAACCTCCAAATGTTCACAGACGCTCTGTAAAGCTCCACAACACAACGGAAGCACTAATAACACAAAAAGAGATTTCTGCTTGGAAGACTTTTACTGACTTTTACTGTTCAATTTATTGCACAGAATAATAAAACAATAGAACTTTAAAAACATATAGCTATCTTAAAAGTGAAAACCAGAGTTACTCAGCTCTGCAGTTCAGGTAGATCTAAAGCGCCACGTTACACAATTAAAAGTCTTCTAGTAAGAAACCTCTTTTTGTGTTGTTAGCACTTCTGTTGTGTTGTGGCTATTTGTAACGTCTTTTTTTTTTTTTTTTTTTTTTGGTGTGTTGTGTGAATTTGCAATTGAAAGTGTTTTCTCATTTTGAAAGATATTTTTGATTACCTGTTGTTGAACTGATGGAGACATTTTTGTGTATTTGTACACATTTTCTGCATTTGCTAGTATTGTCTTTATTTGGACATGTTGTGTCCCCTACAGGTCAGTGCACGAGCCTGTCCATGCACAGGATACACCGACAAATACGTAACGTCTAGCAGGGAAAAAAAGAAAAGTTGAATTAGATCTAAAACATATCTCCCACTGGGTGTGCACCAGTGATGCTGGTAACGCGTTACTTAGTAATCTAACCACTTTTTTTAGTAACGATTAATCTAACGCGTTAATCTTTCCAAATCAGTAATCAGATTAAAGTTACTTCTCCAAGTCACTGTGCGTTACTATTATTTTTGCATTGTGGGTCGATAGCAGCATTAAACTTGGTCCGTGGGCAGGGGGTCGGGGTTCGACTGAACTGCCCACTTTAAGCGAGATGTGAACTTTTCATCCGCGGTTTTCTGCAGCAGCTACAACTCGTCCTCACCTCTTAAAGCGCGGTGACAACAGCACACCTGCACTGAGCTTTACAAAGACATTTTTATGCTTTTTTTCTCCTTTATTTAGAATTCTGAGCTGAGCTGCTCCGTATCTGCTCGCTAAAAACAGCTGATCCTCCGCGAAGCATCAACAACTAACACTATTTTCCACTCAAATGCACCTAAACTCTCTTTCTGAGGACCACATGATGTGAAGCATATTTAAGCATAAAAATTCAAAAAGAAAAAATAATATAGCACCTTCAATTGCACCACAGACTAAAACAGTTAAATGTGGTCTATTAAACATTAGGTCTCTTTCTTCTAAGTCCCTGTTGGTAAATGATATAATAATTGATCAACGTATTGATTTATTCTGCCTAACAGAAACTTGGTTACAGCAGGATGAATATGTTAGTTTAAATGAGTCAACACCCCCGAGTCACACTAACTGTCAGAATGCTCGTAGCACGGGCCGGGGCGGAGGATTAGCAGCAATCTTCCATTCCAGCTTATTAATTAATCAAAAACCTAGACAGAGCTTTAATTCATTTGAAAGCTTGTATCTTAGTCTTGTCCATCCAAATTGGAAGTCCCAAAAACCAGTTTTATTTGTTATTATCTATCGTCCACCTGGTCGTTACTGTGAGTTTCTCTGTGAATTTTCAGACCTTTTGTCTGACTTAGTGCTTAGCTCAGATAAGATAATTATAGTGGGCGACTTTAACATCCACACAGATGCTGAGAATGACAGCCTCAACACTGCATTTAATCTATTATTAGACTCTATCGGCTTTGCTCAAAAAGTAAACGAGTCCACCCACCACTTTAATCATATTTTAGATCTTGTTCTGACTTATGGTATGGAAATAGAAGACTTAACAGTATTCCCTGAAAACTCCCTTTTGTCTGATCATTTTTTAATAACATTTACATTTACCCTGATGGACTACCCTGCAGTGGGGAATAAGTTTCATTACACTAGAAGTCTTTCAGAAAGCGCTGTAACTAGGTTTAAGGATATGATTCCTTCTTTATGTTCTCTAATGTCATATACCAACACAGAGCAGAGTAGCTACCTAAACTCTGTAAGGGAGTTAGAGTATCTTGTCAATAGTTTTACATCCTCATTGAAGACAACTTTGGATGCTGTAGCTCCTCTGAAAAAGAGAGCTTTAAATCAGAAGTGTCTGACTCCGTGGTATAACTCACAAACTCGTAGCTTAAAGCAGATAACCCGTAAGTTGGAGAGGAAATGGCGTCTCACTAATTTAGAAGATCTTCACTTAGCCTGGAAAAAGAGTTTGTTGCTCTATAAGAAAGCCCTTCGTGAAGCTAGGACATCTTTCTACTCATCACTAATTGAAGAAAATAAGAACAACCCCAGGTTTCTTTTCAGCACTGTAGCCAGGCTGACAAAGAGTCAGAGCTCTATTGAGCTGAGTATTCCATTAACTTTAACTAGTAATGACTTCATGACTTTCTTTGCTAACAAAATTTTGACTATTAGAGAAAAAATTACTCATAACCATCCCAAAGATGTATCGTTATCTTTGGCTGCTTTCAGTGATGCCGGTATTTGGTTAGACTCTTTCTCTCCGATTGTTCTGTCTGAGTTATTTTCATTAGTTACTTCATCCAAACCATCAACATGCTTATTAGACCCCATTCCTGCCAGGCTGCTCAAGGAAGTCCTACCATTATTTAATGCTTCAATCTTAAATATGATCAATCTGTCTTTGTTAGTTGGTTATGTACCACAGGCCTTTAAGGTGGCAGTAATTAAACCATTACTTAAAAAGCCATCACTTGACCCAGCTATCTTAGCTAATTATAGGCCAATCTCCAACCTTCCTTTTCTCTCAAAGATTCTTGAGAGGGTAGTTGTAAAACAGCTAACTGATCACCTGCAGAGGAATGGTCTATTTGAAGAGTTTCAGTCAGGTTTTAGAATTCATCATAGTACAGAAACAGCATTAGTGAAGGTTACAAATGATCTTCTTATGGCTTCGGACAGTGGACTTATCTCTGTGCTTGTTCTGTTGGACCTCAGTGCTGCTTTTGATACTGTTGACCATAAAATTTTATTACAGAGATTAGAGCATGTCATAGGTATTAAAGGCATTGCGCTGCGGTGGTTTGAATCATATTTGTCTAATAGATTACAGTTTGTTCATGTAAATGGGGAATCTTCTTCACAGACTAAAGTTAATTATGGAGTTCCACAAGGTTCTGTGCTAGGACCAATTTTATTCACTTTATACATGCTTCCCTTGGGCAGTATTATTAGACGGTATTGCTTAAATTTTCATTGTTACGCAGATGATACCCAGCTTTATCTATCCATGAAGCCAGAGGATACTCACCAATTAGCTAAACTGCAGGATTGTCTTACAGACATAAAGACATGGATGACCTCTAATTTCCTGCTTTTAAACTCAGATAAAACTGAAGTTATTGTACTTGGCCCCACAAATCTTAGAAGCATGGTGTCTAACCAGATCGTTACTCTGGATGGCATTTCCCTGATCTCTGGTAATACTGTGAGAAATCTTGGAGTTATTTTTGATCAGGATATGTCATTCAAAGCGCATATTAAACAAATATGTAGGACTGCCTTTTTGCATTTACGCAATATCTCTAAAATCAGAAAGGTCTTGTCTCAGAGTGATGCTGAAAAACTAATTCATGCATTTGTTTCCTCTAGGCTGGACTATTGTAATTCATTATTATCAGGTTGTCCTAAAAGTTCCCTAAAAAGCCTTCAGTTGGTTCAGAATGCTGCAGCTAGAGTACTGACGGGGACTAGCAGGAGAGAGCATATCTCTCCCGTGTTGGCCTCCCTTCATTGGCTTCCTGTTAATGCTAGAATAGAATTTAAAATTCTTCTTCTTACTTATAAGGTTTTGAATAATCAGGTCCCATCTTATCTTAGGGACCTCATAGTACCATATTACCCCATTAGAGCGCTTCGCTCTCAGACTGCGGGCTTACTTGTAGTTCCTAGGGTTTGTAAGAGTAGAATGGGAGGCAGAGCCTTCAGCTTTCAGGCTCCTCTCCTGTGGAACCAGCTCCCAATTCAGATCAGGGAGACAGATACCCTCTCTACTTTTAAGATTAGGCTTAAAACTTTCCTTTTCGCTAAGGCTTATAGTTAGGGCTGGATCGGGTGACCCTGGACCATCCCTTGGTTATGTTGCTTTAGACGTAGACTGTGTTTCATAATTATTGTATGGCCTTGCCTTGCAATGTGGAGCGCCTTGGGGCAACTGTTTGTTGTGATTTGGCGCTATACAAGAAAAAAGTTGGTTGGTTGGTTGGTTGAAAACGCAATAAAACTTTCTTACCTGTAAATCTGGTCATGTTTTCTGCATAAATAAATGTTATCCATTCTTTGTGCTCAAATGCCAAAGCAGGGGCGAATATAGATGGAATGGGGGCATGGGGCAAGGATGTGCCCCCCACAACACCCCTAGATTAAAGGTCCAGTTTTAAAGCCTTTTTTTACTACAACTACTAATACTACTTATAATAATTTCGACAAGTAAAATGTTTAGAGAGAATTTAAATGTTATAAAAATGTTTAAAAGAATTTGATAGTTACATTTATAAACAATGTAGGTTAGAAATTGAAAGTTTTACTGTTACAGTGCTGTCAACAGTTAAATATGAGGTCAAGAAAGAGGTCTTTATTTTACTTTTTATAAAACAAGTATTTATTTTCATTGAAGTCAAGAAAGGGTGACTATAAAGTAAGTTTTGGCAAAACAAGTATTGTCATGTTGAGGTGGCAGAGGGTTGTTGTCAGGAGCTGGGGAAAGTAACTAAAAAGTAACTAGTAATCTAACTTAGTTACTTTTACAATTGAGCAATCAGTAAAGTAACTACTCGTAAGTTACTTTTTCAAGGAGTAATCAGTAATCAGTAATTGGATTACTTTTTCAAAGTAACTGTGGCAACACTGGTGTGCACAAAAAAACAATAAGGGCTGCTAAATTGCATGGTTTTAAAACAACCAGTAGGGGGCAGTATTTCTACAAAGTCTCCTGTATGAAATGCAAACATTTTTATTGGCAAAAATTTACTTCACAATGGTTAATGCTTCAGACATCATCAATAAGGCTTGCTAGAGGTTGTGCAGGATGTGCGTACCTCTCCGCAAGAAGTACTTACGTAGCTGGAAAACCTCAGACACCTTCACGTGTTTGAGTCACGCCTGTCACAGTTACGTTAATTAGCTGAGCAAGTGTAAAGAGAAACCACAGAGTGTTGAGACCGGAGGCGAGGGTGAAACAAACCTGCACGCCGGGGAAACATGACGCCTCAATCTGGGCCATATCACAAAATGCTCTGCAGGGCTGCCACACAAGGCGACGGAATTACATGCAGTCGACACGATACGCGCTCTGGCTTTAAACACGCACCAGCACGCCAGCACATGGAATAGTTATGATTCTAAAAACAATTCACAGGGTTGTTAAACTTACTTTTCTTCTGTGTTCAATAATGTTTCTTCTACTAAAACTGTTCAACAATTGGAGTTTATGCCGAGTGCAAGATGAAAAAATGTCAAAGGACAACAGTGATGAAAAGACGTCATACGAAATACCAAAGACGTTCCATCACAATGAGATAATCCAGACTATATAATTAGTCTAAAAACTATACTAGATTAAACGCAGTTTGTCTCGTGTAGAATTATTATGAGATATAAAGAAAGAAAAAGACGGTTTAACGTGTTTGGGTAAGTGTTGGGAATGTATGAGTGGAGCAAATTAGTTAAGTGTTTGAATCACACCTCAGCTCACAGCTCAAACACACACACACACACACACACACACACACGCACACACAAACACACATTTATTTGTGGCACTTTGGAAGACGTTCCATAAACTTTGCCATAACCATGATGTGCCTTAATGATTTTCTCACTTTCATCACAAAGTTAAATAAAAACCTTAAAAGGTGTTAACCTTGAAAATGAATGGCTAACCTTTTGGGGGTCCACTTTATTTTTTTTTTTGTCCTCACAAAATATCCACATACTGCCATGCCCATAGACGCCTTTACTGTGTCAAATCTCACGCGTAATCACGTTCTCGCAGGGGAGACAGAGATTTCATTGTCAGTGTAAACAAGTGTTTACGGCAACTTGTTTGCAACATTGTGTCATTATGGAGGTGAGTTCAACCAAAATATGTATTTAGGTGTTTAACTAAGATAATTGTGAGTCTTTATTGTGAGTTTTATGAAATGATTCGATCCATCGACATCAATAACGTTTTTGCTTAACGATTCCCTTATCGGTCCTTCAGAGTGGCCCTTGTTTTTGGGGGTGTTTGTCAGGAAAATGATCATTTCTCTATTTCTGATTACAGACCCTACAGAGGGTCTGTATAATCAACCGTTTCTGCAGTGCGGCTTTGCTTTGAACCATTAACCAATGAAGCAGTGCTTTGATCTTCAATCTGCTGCTTCGATGGTTCTTTGTTTTATTTCGCTTCATCTTAATTTTTCCCCACTAAAACCCTAAAGAGCATATGTCGTGAGTAATATTTACCTTTTCTATGTTAAACTGACCTCTTATGGTCTTCCGAAACGGTTGATAGATGTATTTTAGAACTTAAAAACGGGACCGATGCTAACATGTTAGCATGTCTATGGCATTTTCAATGTTAAAGTTAGCATTAAGCTGAGCCATTATCAAGCCTCCCTCCTCAGCGCGCAAAGGATTCTGGGATACTCTAAAACCATGAATAAGTATTTGGACAGTGGCAATTTGTGTAATTTTGCCTCTGTTCATCACCACATTGGAGTCAAAATGAAATAATCAACAGGTTCTTGTAGTGTAGATTTTCATCTTTATATTAAAGAAGTATAAGAATGAGACTTAGAAGTATTTGTAGTATTTGTAGTTGTAGAAGAAGAGCAAGTAGTAGGAGTAGTAGAAGCATTAGAAGAAGTAGGCTGTGTCTCAATTCAGGGGCTGCATCCTTTGACGGCTATGTTCTATAAAGATCTAGCCTTGTGAGACCATGGAGGCTGAACCAACCATTCTGAAATGAGACGGTCTAGCTCATGAAGCATGTTGCTACTGTGTTATACACTTCTACATGCCTACCCTGTGGCCTAGCAACTTTAGGAACTGCACGTGAAAAGTTAGCATAGTGGGTGCAACCCTTAGTTTAGTAATCATTTTTCTATACTTCTTTATACTTTACTTATAATAAACATGAATTATTTACAGGTATACAATTGGAACCCAAAAATGTTCTTTTTTGGTCGCAAAGGACACACCTGTTGTATCCTTTGTTTTGGGGGGGGGAAGAAGGCTGAATTCATCGCTCACATTCCAAGGAGACTTCCAGGCAGGGTGGTGGACAAGCGTGCTTATTTCCAATGCGGACGTTCCCGATTCAAGACCACCTGTGCCTATTCTCCACGTAATGTGGAGTTGCGTCAGGAAGAGCAGCCAGTGTAAAATATGTGTCAAATCAACATGCAGATCCACCTTGGCTCTGCTGTGAAGACTCGAGGGAGCAGCTGAAAGGTCTTACTTTTTAGTCCAAGGAGACTTCAAAATGGGGCAGCATAGTCAATCAATCAATCAATCAACTTTTTTCTTATATAGCGCCAAATCACAACAAACAGTTGCCCCAAGGCGCTCCACATTGTAAGGCAAGGCCATACAATAATTATGAAAAACCCCAACGGTCAAAACGACCCCCTGTGAGCAAGCACTTGGCCACAGTGGGAAGGAAAAACTCCCTTTTAACAGGAAGAAACCTCCAGCAGAACCAGGCTCAGGGAGGGGCAGTCTTCTGCTGAGACTGGTTGGGGCTGAGGGAGAGAACCAGGAAAAAGACATGCTGTGGAGGGGAGCAGAGATCAATCACTAATGATTAAATGCAGAGTGATGCATACGGAGCAAAAAGAGAAAGAAACAGTGCATCATGGGAACCCCCCACAGTCTACGTCTAAAGCAACATAACCAAGGGATGGTCCAGGGTCACCTGATCCAGCCCTAACTATAAGCCTTAGCGAAAAGGAAAGTTTTAAGCCTAATCTTAAAAGTAGAGAGGGTGTCTGTCTCCCTGATCTGAATTGGGAGCTGGTTCCACAGGAGAGGAGCCTGAAAGCTGAAGGCTCTGCCTCCCATTCTACTCTTACAAACCCTAGGAACCACAAGTAAGCCTGCAGTCTGAGAGCGAAGCGCTCTAATGGGGTAATATGGTACTATGAGGTCCCTAAGATAAGATGGGACCTGATTATTCAAAACCTTATAAGTAAGAATCAGAATTTTAAATTCTATTCTAGAATTAACAGGAAGCCAATGAAGAGAGGCCAACACAGGTGAGATATGCTCTCTCCTGCTAGTCCCCGTCAGTACTCTAGCTGCAGCATTCTGAACCAACTGAAGGCTTTTTAGGGAACTTTTAGGACAACCTGATAATAATGAATTACAATAGTCCAGCCTAGAGGAAATAAATGCATGAATTAGTTTTTCATCATCACTCTGAGACAAGACCTTTCTAATTTTAGAGATATTGCGCAAATGCAAAAAAGCAGTCCTACATATTTGTTTAATATGCGCATTGAATGACATATCCTGATCAAAAATGACTCCAAGATTTCTCACAGTATTACTAGAGGTCAGGGAAATGCCATCCAGAGTAAGGATCTGGTTAGACACCATGTTTCTAAGATTTGTGGGGCCAAATGAAATTAAAACCTGAAGGTCAGGGAAACGTTTGGGAAAACTTGAACTTTTCTCTTCTCCATCTGTTTCCTTCTTATTGTCCGCCTTCCCGTCTGCACACACGTACAGTTTTGCTATCAGTTCAAAGCAAACGTGAGGTCAGCGAAGGAGTGCGTCAGTCAGACAAGTTGTCACACAAATGATGACAAATTAGCCTCCTCGCCGCTCACCTCCCGATCAAGTCCAGACCCGGTTCTCGTGCACGCATGCTTCCTGTAAATGGAGATCGATGGCGCTCAGGTGAAGCTCACGTTGGCTTCATTAAGTCACATGTAGCCGGCACTCCGGCACCGTCGTTTAAAGCTAACAGCTGCTAAAAAGTCAAATAACTCAAAGCAGAGCAGTGCTCAGAGCACTTGATTGATTTTTAATCCATTGAGTCTTCTGGTAGAATTAAAATCCAGATCCCGGTCAGCACTAAATTTTAATGCATGCTTCCTCTTGGTAGGATTGATCATTCTACCATCTTTCCTAAAGTTTGGCTAAATAGCTTTTTGTAAATTGATTTAAATGTCAAAAACAAACAAAAAAGCCGATTTAATCTTGTATAAGGTCAACACTAAAATATAATGCATTCTTTTTCTTAATATTATTGATCATTTAACCATGTTAAAAGGAAATTAATAGATTGATAGAACATTGTTCAGAATTGATAACTGGATTTAGAACAACATTCAACATGTCTTTCTTGACAAGTCAAGATGGCAAAAGTTATTTATTTATTTAATTTTGAGTAACTGATCAAATTGTGGATTGGAAACTTTAAAAATTGTCCGAAGGTGTGTGTGCGGGTGTGAATGTGTTTATTTGTCTATATGTGGCCCTGCGGCAGACTGGCATCCTGTCCAAGGTGTACCCCGCCTCACGCTCTATGACTGCTGGGATAGGCTCCAGTCCCCCACGACCCTTAATTGGACTAAGTGGTTGAAGATGAGTACGAGTGTGATCAAACTGTCTTTATTTGGTTTTCTTGTGTTTTTATTTTTTCAGGTGCTGTTTCATAGGTCAGCGTGGATCTTCTTGCTATAAATTCCCAAAATTGTAAATTGTGTCAGTAGCACGGCCCAAGCAGAGGGTCGCCCCTTTGAGTCTGGTCTGCATGAGGTTTCTTCCTCAGATCATCAGAGGGAGTTTTTTCTTACCTCTGTCTCCTGTGTTCTTGCTCCGGAGGTTGGTAAGGTTAGACCTTACTTATGTGAAGCACCTTGAGGCAACTTTGTTGTGATTTGGTGCTATATAAATACAATGTATTAAATTGAATTAAAAAATGAATTGATATCTGAGCCTCTACGAACATACTTTAGTTGCAGTTTTTGCCTCCAATAGTTGTTTTCTTGCTTTGTGGCCATAAAGAACAAATTTTCTAGACATAGATATGAGAGTTGGACCGTCTCTTTATGATGTGGACAAATCCCAGGGTGAAGATGTCACTTTTGATTAATTTCCATTTTCCACATAAACTGGTCATAAAAGTTGTTCCAGGTGGGCGGAGCCTGGGTGTGTGTGTGTGTGTGTGGGGGGGGGGGGTGAAATCCAAACTTTGACACGGAGCCACAACATTTCCACAAAAAAACAACCCTGGACCTCAGAAGGCAAACGTGAACAAAATATCCCGACTCATTTTCTTTGACCATAAACTTCCATCAGACGGGGGTTCGCCAAGTCGCAAATTACCATTGATTTAGAAACAACAGAAGCCTTTTGTCTCAGAGGGCTCTGACTTTTTCTGTCTTTCACTCCACCATTGAGCCACTTGGCTCCATGTCTTGTTATTTTTCCACACATAAAACTTTCATGATGAAATAAAGCAGAGGGCGGGCGCTCGATCTTTGGCTGCTGTCACTCATCAACCTGTTTGATTGTTTTGTGAACCATCCCTCTATTTTCCTCTCTCTCTCTCTCTCTCTCTCTCTCTCTCTCTCTCTCTCTCTCTCTCTCTCTCTCCGTCTCTCTGTCTCTCTTCCTTTTGACTGTCTCATTTTATCATCCTGTCCCCTCTCATTCTACCTCTTTCTCTCAGTCACTTATATTTAACATCATTAAACAGCTCCAAAAAATCAGGCCTTCTTATCGGTCTTGTATTATTTCCCATCTTCCCCGACTGCACGCGCACAGCTCACGTTCCCTCAGATGTCAGGTTCTGGCATCCAGTTTGGACAACAAATGAAAAAGTGCGTCTGGGTCACTTCCACACGGATGTTGGTTTTGCCTACAGAGCGCTGCTTTAGTGTCGATATCTGATATTCAGGTTGTGTCCTTTGTGCTGTTTTTCTAAGTCCTTTCTACCTGTCCTCATGAATAAAGATTTGTTATGGACTTAACAGTGCAGCAGCAAAACACTGCGGTACTGCATTACTTTTTGTTTGTTTTTTTCCATAATTGCAGTTCTGTTAGTTAGTTTCATGTTTTATGACTGCTGAAGTGAAAGTGAGAAGCCAACCTGAACCCAGGTCAGATCAGGCTGGAACATGCATTGGAGTGTGCACTTGAGCGTGCACTGGAACATGCATTGGAGTATGCGTAGGAGTGTGCACTGGAACATGCATTGGAGTGTGCACTTGAGCGTGCACTGGAACATGCATTGGAGTGTGCACTGGAGCGTGCACTGGAACATGCATTGGCGTATGCGTTGGAGTGTGCACTCGAACATGCATTGGAATGTGCATTGGAGCGTGCACTGGAACATGCATTGGAGTATGTGTAGGAGTGTGCACTGGAACATGCATTGGAGTGTGCACTGGAGCTTGCACTGGAACATGCATTGGAGTGTGCACTGGAACATGCATTGGAGTATGCCTTGGAGTGTGCACTCGAACATGCATTGGAGTGTGCATTGGAGTGTGCACTGGAACATGCATTGGAGTGTGCACTGGAGCGTGCACTGGAACATACATTGGAGTATGCATTGGAGTGTGCACTGGAACATGCATTGGAGTATGCGTTGGAGTGTGCACTGGAACATGCATTGGAGTGTGCACTGGAACGTGCACTGGAACATGCATTGGAGTGTGCACTGGAACATGCATTGGAGTGTGCATTAGAGTGTGCACTGGAGTGTGCATTGGAGTGTGCACTAGAACATGCATTGGAGTGTGCATTGGAGTGTGCACTGGAACATGCATTGGAATGTGCACTGGAACATGCATTGGAGTGTGCACTGGAACATGCATTGGAGCGTGCCGTGGTCCTGCACATTACCCCTCACTGAACTGCTTTGGGTCCTGAATTGTAACGACTCAGTCAGACCTACAGTCCTTCCTTATCTTCCTAAAATCACCATCTATCTGCTGCAGCCAGCTGCCACGGTCTATAGGTATTTGGACAGTGACACACCTGTGATTTGACACAATTTGTAAATTTGCCTCTGTGTTGTGTGGCAGGACAGACGTCTTCTATCCTCGAGCCTGCCCACACATCACCTTTGTGAATTGACTATAATCAGATTCTGAGATTGTCTGTATATTCGTTGTGCACATTCACAACATTAAATTGTTACCTTTTGGCTCATCTATTGACCGTTCATTTGCGCCCCCTGTTGTGGGTCCGTGTCACTACACTTTCCCCAACACTGTACATCACCACTTTAGACATGAAATGAAACACATTCAAGATATGCTTGTCATTTAGACTTTCAGCTTCAACTGAAGGAGTTTAACAAAAACACTGTTATAAACACTTTTAATTCCATTTAGGAATTATGGATGATTTTATGTGCAGTCCCTCAATTCTCAGAGGCTACAAGTAATTGAGATACAATGTAAGTCTAAATATAAGGGTTGAATCATTACTTTTACAGCCAATTTTTTTTTTGGACAAGTCAGGGGATGGATACATGAGCATTTCCAAGTCAATGAATATATCGTCTTCTTCATTTACATCAATTCCTAAGAACTGTGTGGTAAATCTGTGTGTCAGTCACTGGATCTCAACACAGCCACTGCCAACAAAACACCAAATGAGGTGAATCTTTTGGAACATTTATGGTGTTCAAAGCTGTAGAAAACATATACCAGCTGTTCTTGTCACAACTTTAATATGGACTCTTCAAACCCTATCATGACAGTGAAAAATGTGGAGCCTGAAACACATAGTGCAGATCAGTTTGGGGCATGTCTGACTGACTTACAGGGCACATAATCTGAGTGCAATGTTGGGCAGTAGATGTGGAGGGGTTGGATTTAGTCTCTTTATTAGTCATGGGTGTTTTGAGGGCATAACAAGAAATGAATGAATCATAGTGAAACCTGTCAAAAGATTTAAGTGTTCTGCTACTGAGAAAACGCATGCAAGTGAGAGGTTAGTGGATCAGTGCAAACTTCAGCCACAAAAGCTACCTGAGGTGAAGCAATGAAGCAGTAAGGTAAAGTTTTTATTTTTTCATTATTGCTTACTTTTATTTCATTTAGCCACTGTTTTCAACTCCATTTCACTATGTATACAAGCAGGGTGTGCATACGTTGTGAACCTGCTTGTGTAAAGCACGTCCGAGTGTTGCACCCTGAAAATGCTGGAAACACATGGTGTTGGACTTCAGACCAGGTGTTTACTAGTGGATGGTGCAACAGCTGCTAGACAATACCGACATACTGACACTGTGCCTGACAACACCTCATTTTTAGATTAACACACCCATGGATGCACAGATGAGTGCAGTTCTCCTCAGTTTAGAATATGTGGGTGTGAAAACCACAACTGCATCAGGTGTAAACTATCAATAACATCTGTGTTGTATTAATTGGAAGATAGGGCCCTTTATGTTAGATTAATTAAAACCTAACATTTACTAAATTTACACTCAATAATTGTTCTTAATTAACATTAAAAACGGGGCTGCAAATGAACAGTTTTTAAGTACTATGATATTATTTGTGCAATGACAGCACATCAAGCTAGTGGCAGGACAGACATGAAGATTAATTGTGAAATGACACGTTTAGCTAAGCGCCTGTTGGCTTTCCCCTGGAAATGTGAAGTAGCGGTGTCAAATATCTTACTGAGAGGTGTTTGGCAGAAAGTAGCAGGCTGACTTCACTCCTAAACACAGGCCTAATGCACAGAAAACCAGACTGACAGGAAGAATGAAAGACGAGAACGTGGGCTTTGAGCGAGGAGTTCCTCTGTGTCAGTGAAGGGGAAAATAGACAGCGAATGTTCACAATGGTTTGATAAATGTCACGGTCGACCTTTCACAATCGTATTATATTTGGTGGGTTTGATGTTGAAGGTTCCTGAATGGGTCAAATGGTCATTAATGGCAAAGTGCACGCGCCGTTAGCGGTGTTGCATGCAGACCGCAACAAAGATAACATTCCCTCGGAACAAATTGAACTCGTATGTGCTGCATTAACTATGTTTACAGAAAAATGATCGTAAGTAAAACCAGAGAATATACACTCAACAAAAATATAAACGCAACACTTTTGGTTTTGCTCCCATTTTGAATGAGATGAACTCAAAGATCTAAAACTGTTTCCACATACACAATATCACCATTTCCCTCAAATATTGTTCACAAACCAGTCTAAATCTGTGATAGTGAGCACTTCTCCTTTGCTGAGATAATCCATCCCACCTCACAGGTGTGCCATATCAAGATGCTGATTAGACACCATGATTAGTGCACAGGTGTGCCTTAGACTGCCCACAATAAAAGGCCACTCTGAAAGGTGCAGTTTTATCACACAGCACAATGCCACAGATGTCGCAAGATTTGAGGGAGCGTGCAATTGGCATGCTGACAGCAGGAATGTCAACCAGAGCTGTTACTCGTGTATTGAATGTTCATTTATCTACCATAAGCCGTCTCCAAAGGCGTTTCAGAGAATTTGGCAGTACATCCAACCAGCCTCACAACCACAGACCACGTGTAACCACACCAGCCCAGGACCTCCACATCCAGCATGTTCACCTCCAAGATCGTCTGAGACCAGCCACTCGGACAGCTGCTGAAACAATCGGTTTGCATAACCAAAGAATTTCTGCACAAACTGTCAGAAACCGTCTCAGGGAAGCTCATCTGCATGCTCGTCGTCCTCATCGGGGTCTCGACCTGACTCCAGTTCGTTGTCGTAACCAACTTGAGTGGGCAAATGCTCACATTCGCTGGCGTTTGACACGTTGGAGAGGTGTTCTCTTCACGGATGAATCCCGGTTCACACTGTTCAGGGCAGATGGCAGACAGCGTGTGTGGCGTCGTGTGGTGAGCGGTTTTCTGATGTCAATGTTGTGGATTGAGTGGCCCATGGTGGCGGTGGGGTTATGGTATGGGCAGGCGTCTGTTATGGACGAAGAACATAGGTGCATTTTATTGATGGCATTTTGAATGCACAGAGATACCGTGACGTTGAAGCAAATTCTGAATTATTGGCACGTGCCAAAAATTCAAAAGCCAGGACGCCATAGGGGTGACATCACAGGTCACGTGGGGGGGGGTTTCACCGCTAGCTGCAATGCATGCTGGAATAGAAATTTCAAATTGAAGAAGGCAAGATGGAGGAGAGAGACAGCAGAAGTGGAAGAAAGTGAGGAAGACCGGTGATATACACAGAAAGTGTGAAGAAAAGACATCATTTGGAGCGAGAGAAAAAGAGAAGATCAACGGCGGTGAGAGATCGTTGAGAGCAACTGCGACAGAAGACTGGCGATCGAACTCACGAGGATTTTGCAGCGCTGCTTTTGGACAGGTGAGTTGCCTGGTGACTGGTATCTGACGGTGTACAGTTATGGTTATTATCTGATATCTAGGTCTATAAAACAACGATTTTTCAGCCACTGAATATAAAAAGGGTGGGGGAATGGGACTGTTCATTGGAGATTATTTTCTCAGATGCCAGATAACTTGTCTCTAACACACTTCCGGCTTGAATTCGTCTGCAGGTTTTGACATTCGCTGGGGCGAAATACGCTATGGATTTCCCTCAAATTATGTATGTTCCCACGAATTAAAAATTCCCCAAAAATTTTAATGGGTTCTAAATATGATGTAGTTTATATATATTAAACTTCAGACTATATTTTACCTATTGAAGATTGCCGATATTCCAGCTTTAACTTTGGATAATTTATTGTGAAAAGTATTGCAATTATTACATGCGAATCAGCCAATCAGAACAAAGGATTTCAGGCAGATGTATAATAAAATAATTACTCTGAATTATTTCCTACTAACTTGTCTAATTTCTCATCACTGCTGCGTTCACAGTCATTTTTTTATCATGTATATGAGACTGTTTTTTATGTGTATGTGTATATAGGACTTTTTTTTTTTAAATCTTATTTTACGTGTGTTCGTGTTGAACTATTTTCTGTGAAGGGCACCTGCAACCTCACTGTATCTTGAGTATAGTGACAATAAAGGCATTTTATTCTTATTCTTATTGACCATCACTCACAACTAGAGGGCAGCACTCGTGCAAACACACTGAATTGAAATATCGAAACATTTTTGCTTTTTTCAGCCTCTCGTGCGAGCAATATAATTTAAGCAAGGTTTTAAAGAAACAAAAAAACACTTAAAAAAAAACATTTTTACTGGCAGGTGCAAGTGCTTTTTTATTTATTTTTGTTCTGGTCAGAATGCCCAGAACAGTTTGCGTTTTGGCTCTCAGTACTGGCCACAGTTGACTTTAGATATCTAAACTTTGGGGTGTTGACAAGAGTAAGCTGAAGCAAATTCAATTTATTTATGCCAATTATTTTATTGTTTGGAGCCACACACAGGAATTCCTGGAGTGGTTGCTGTTTGCTCCCAATTGGAGGCCTAGCATTTAACTTTTACTGCAAAACCAGCAGCTGCCATTTTTCTCCTTAAATTCTTGGTGTCCTCCCGTCACTCCACTGGCGTATTTCATTTCTCAGCGCTCCGAGCCCCTGCTGCCATCTTCACTTTTTCACTCATCAGCTCTCATGACGGGAAGCAATTCACTAAAGTTTCTCATCGCGACTCCAGTTGTTCCCGTCTCCAACAACTCCTGAAAGCCATTCCGATAAATGCCGCTGCAATTCATATACGGGGAGCCCCAACATACCACATTAGCTTCAATATGATGGAGTATTTGAATATGCGGCACAAATCTCAGGCCCCTGACTGAGTATAGTGCTGTATCCTCTTAAATCCCTTTAAAAAGCAAGCATTCCCTCATGGATTTATAAAAAGGCCCCATTTATAGACATGAAAAAGTCCTATTTCACTAGTCTTTAGGTGTGGAGGCCAAGGAAAACAATGTGCCTGGCCAAAAAAACTCAAGTCTGTAATGCACTGACTTAATTCCATTCTCTTGCATGAAAAGAGAATAACTGGAATTGTGTGCAACTGACTTGGGCACTGACATAAGAAGTTCCACTTTGCACAAAATTAAACATGAGTCTGCATCACGCCACAGGCTGCCTTTTTGTGTCACTGTGATATGACAGGTGATTTATGGACAGCTAAGACAAAATGCCAAAGAAAGGACAAAGAGAACGGGAGAGAATCGGAATGCAGAGAGAAGTAGCAGAACAGGAGAGAAAGAAGAGAGAAAACATGCAGAGCACTTGGTGCCAGTCGTCAGTCCATTTGGTCCATTAATGTGGAGGGGAACAGCCTCGCTGACTGAGGAATGATGGGAAAATGGGTCTTGGTGTTTGGTAGTCCTTGAGGTGATGGATTGTAGTGAGGACAGAGCACAGCGCTCCGCGGTCAATCCTTCGCTCAGTTCATCACTGCCATAAACATGAAAGGAGCTTTTGCTGTAAAGACTGGAGTACCGTCACGTTACAATCCAACCAAATTCAACAGTTTCAACACTTTAACTGTCCAATCCATCTTTAAAAATCCATGAATGCTCGATGTGACTTCTGCCTGGAGTTTTGCATTTGCATTAAACAGTATATTGCATGTAATACAGCACTCAACAGAGCCAAATGACAGACAAAAGTCTTCCCAAGGCCTCACATATGAGCACTGTTTATATCTTACCCACCGCATGAGCAACCTCATTGGCAACCGTAGTCAGGAAAAAGTCCCTCAGGCATTTTGTTGAATATAGGAAGAAACCTCAAGCAGACCAGACTTAGTGAGTTGACCATCTGCTTTGGCCATACTAAAGAAAATAACAAATACATCACAGAATTGACAGAACATGCAGTGATAAAAATGTTGGCAGCTCAGCTATCTTATGTACAAAGTCCAGTGTTCACAATGATGGTCCAAAGGACAACCCAGAGTCCCGCCTGCTCCAGTCAATCAGCTATTGCACCAATGCCAGATCAGTCACCAAAATTATGACACTCTTCAGTTCCAACCCCAACCCAAATGTTACTCCAACATTCCCCCACCCACCTTGGAATTACAATCAGCAATCTTTGAATGTGAGCTAAAATGTGGCCAGAATTTGGTATCGCTGTAATTCCGAATTATCCACCTAAATACTGAGTGTCTGTTAAGGGATCAATATGACTGACAGATTTAACTAAGATGACTGCAGTTCCAAACAGCACTGGAATTTAACAGGTTGTATCTCTTGATAGGATTTGAAGGCTCCATCAAAAGCTAAAAAAATCTTATACAAACCTTGAGTAACTTGAGTACCTAATACACAGAAAGGACTGCATTTCTAAAGTGCTTTCCATCATGCAGATGCTTTAAAATGATGCATCACAAATTCTTACTCAACCAAGGGTAGTACCCATTGGTATAGCTGGGTGGACCGGGACTATGCAGGTAGCATGAACTGGATTCAAATCCAGGTCTACATATTGGCAGGCCAGCTCCTTGTCCACCTGCTCTTCCTGCTCACAACATAGACAGTTGACAATGGTCATGTAACCTCCATGGTGGAGTTGAAAACACTTTTTTCCACTCCCTCCACACCAAGGACTGAGACAAGGGGTTTGTTCCTGTTGTAAGCAGAAGAAGGAGCTCCACGCTGATAACTGGCTTGTATGAATTTAGTGCAACCTGGCGTTGCCAAACAATAAAAAGGCTAAGGTAAGTCACTGCCTGTATAATCTGTTGTATTATAACATTTATTTACATTTACTGACATAAACACACACGTTTACCATTGAAGGGATCCTCTATATGCGATAACACACTTCTAAAGCCATTTTGCACTATTCACGGTGACGAGAAGCGGTTTACTTTGACGTTGTTAGCTTGTCACACGGCCTTACATTGTATACTTGTTGAGCACTTGCCCTTTGCTAACTCAATATTGGGCTGATTAAAAACATGGTTGAAAAATCCTGGAGGTCACATTTAAAAGTACATTTTACCATACCAAACCACTTGGCATCTGGGGAACTTTGATGTACCCAATTGATTGGAAAAAAAAAGAAACCCCAAAACGTTGTTTTGCCTATGTAATAGTCCATAGAGATGTCTGCCACCTACTGGATGTTTAGTGGATTCTGGACAAATTGTCAAAAATTACAAACAGCTGTGGCTGAATTCACATGTAGTTTGTCACATCATGTGCTCATCCCTGAACACCGCTCAGCTAACAATTTATGCTAGCATCCACGGGAAGACATGTGACAATCACATCATGGGAAAATATAAGACGAAACAGAAAGGGATCAAAAACTGGATTGAACATTGTACCAAAACTATTTTTCTGTACTGTAAATTTGTCACGGCTATGTCAAAACGCTACTCCGAAATGTTTCAAAACCTTCACAACATCCATGATTTGAAACGTTCTGGCGTCCGCATCAAAACGGGTGATAAATCAGGTCGCAATACATCGCCAAATGTTTCAAAACATATTAGAGACCAAGAAAATGAACTGTTTTTTTATTGTTTCATATTTAAATTCAAGAGCCAGCGTAGTTCTGTATATGCAATAGTACTTACGTTGCCTGTAAAAATTTGATATATAAAATTTAAAAATTGTAGTTTACAGGGTTTTTCAAGGGGGTGCTTTCATTTTTACATCCACCTCCATGATCTGATCAACCTGTGATGAGCAAGCCCAGCAGGAATGTCTTCATTGCCTTTGTAGATTATATACAATTCATTAGTTTCTCTGAATTTTGATACAATCTATCTGAGCAATGGATAGCCACAGTCTGGTACCTGGGGTATAGGAGGTCTGGAGATGCTGCCTTGATGAACTGCAGTCAAAGCTATGGTGATGGTAGGAGGAAACTAACTCCATGTATAAAGGAACAGGGCAATGATGGAATCGAACCCAGGACCTTCTTCCCATGAAGAGTGCTAACCACTACTGGATCATAATTCTGCCTGTGTGGTCGTCAGCTGAGACCCAAAGCAGTTCCGTGAGGCGGTAGATGAAGCAGCTCTCAGGTGTGGCGCATGGTGCCGAACCCGAACTGAGCTTTTATACAACAGGGTAATCTGGACGTACTTAACAAGTCAAAGCCAAGAACAAGCACGCGAGTGTGAAATGGACTGGAGTGCCTGGTGCTGTGAACCATTCTCGTTGGCAAAGGAAGACGTGGAATCATGGCTGGCTTCTAAAATACAGCTGTTCCAGAAGCCCCGAGATGTGAATTATGGGTGCAATTTGAGATCGTTGTCAATTTTTCAAATAACTGACAAACACGTCGTAGATGATTGTTCTCAGATGGGGGCCTCTGAGGAGGAACTGCCAATATGACTTGCTTAACTTAGCTGAGAGAAAATTGCAGTCTTAAAACACTGGAGGAGAGTGATCACCATTTAGTAAGGAAAGGCCTTCTCCAGGGAGAACATTCAGAACCATCCATCACACAGCAGACAAGCTATTAAGAAAAAGAACTCAAACTGCCAGAGTTCTTAGACACCAAGGCGCAAGACTTCATGCATTTATAGAGAACCTGGAGGCAAAATACAGTTGTCTTTGTGGGCCAAGTGTTCAAAATTAGGATCACCACTGAGCGTGATCACTCCTAGTCACCGCGATGGTGGCAGCAAGTTTGGGTGTCGTTTATTTTTTCCGCTATAAAAAATTGAAAAAATCAATCAATCAATCAGTTTTTTTATATAGCGCCAAATCACAACAAACAGTTGCCCCAAGGCGCTTTATATTGTAAGGCAAGGCCATACAATAATTATGTAAAACCCCAACGGTCAAAACGACCCCCTGTGAGCAAGCACTTGGCTACAGTGGGAAGGAAAAACTCCCTTTTAACAGGAAGAAACCTCCAGCAGAACAAGGCTCAGGGAGGGGCAGTCTTCTGCTGGGACTGGTTGGGGCTGAGGAAGAGAACCAGGAAAAAGACATGCTGTGGAGGGGAGCAGAGATCGATCACTAATGATTAAATGCAGAGTGGTGCATACAGAGCAAAAAGAGAAAGAAACAGTGCATCATGGGAACCCCCAGGCAGTCTACATCTATAGCAGCATAACTAAGGGATGGTTCAGGGTCACCTGATCTAGCCCTAACTATAAGCTTTAGCAAAAAGGAAAGTTTTAAGCCTAATCTTAAAAGTAGAGAGGGTGTCTGTCTCCCTGATCTGAATTGGGAGCTGGTTCCACAGGAGAGGAGCCTGAAAGCTGAAGGCTCTGCTTCCCATTCTACTCTTACAAACCCTAGGAACTACAAGTAAGCCTGCAGTCTGAGAGCGAAGCGCTCTATTGGGGTGATATGGTACTACGAGGTCCCTAAGATAAGATGGGACCTGATTATTCAAAACCTTATAAGTAAGAAGAAGAATTTTAAATTCTATTCTAGAATTAACAGGAAGCCAATGAAGAGAGGCCAATATGGGTGAGATATGCTCTCTCCTTCCAGTCCCCGTCAGTACTCTAGCTGCAGCATTTTGAATTAACTGAAGGCTTTTTAGGGAACTTTTAGGACAACCTGATAATAATGAATTACAATAGTCCAGCCTAGAGGAAATAAATGCATGAATTAGTTTTTCATCATCACTCTGAGACAAGACCTTTCTGATTTTAGAGATATTGCGTAAATGCAAAAAAGCAGTCCTACATATTTGTTTAATATGCGCTTTGAATGACATATCCTGATCAAAAATGACTCCAAGATTTCTCATAATATTACTAGAGGTCAGGGTAATGCCATCCAGAGTAAGGATCTGGTTAGACACCATGTTTCTAAGATTTGTGGGGCCAAGTACAATAACTTCAGTTTTATCTGAGTTTAAAAGCAGGAAATTAGAGGTCATCCATGTCTTTATGTCTGTAAGACAATCCTGCAGTTTAGCTAATTGTTGTGTGTCCTCTGGCTTCATGGATAGATAAAGCTGGGTATCATCTGCGTAACAATGAAAATTTAAGCAATACCATCTAATAATACTGCCTAAGGGAAGCATGTATAAAGTGAATAAAATTGGTCCTAGCACAGAACCTTGTGGAACTCCATAATTAACTTTAGTCTGTGAAGAAGATTCCCCATTTACATGAACAAATTGTAATCTATTAGACAAATATAGGGCTTCCTTGAGCAGTCTGGTAGCAATGGGGTCTAATAAACATGTTGATGGTTTGGATGAAGTAACTAATGAAGATAACTCAGACAGAACAATCGGAGAGAAAGAGTCTAACCAAATACCGGCATCACTGAAAGCAGCCAAAGATAACGATACGTCTTTGGGATGGTTATGAGTAATTTTTTCTCTAATAGTTAAAATTTTGTTAGCAAAATCTAAAAGTAATACAAATGGAATATTTTCAGGACAAGTATTAATGATCTGTTCCAGCGCTCTGACACCAAATGCAAATAAGAAAAATGGTCATCACATTAATAATTAACATCTGTTTATACGCTCTATTATTCTGAATTGATTTACTCCTAAAATGACTCAATAGCTGGTTTTAAAAACCTGTCGACTGCTTTTAAATACCACAACCCAAATCAGAAAAGCGTTGAAGCCTTTCAGGTGTTATTTTGTCCCATTCATCTTGCAAACACGTCTTAAGGTGTGCAACAGGACGGGGTCGTCGTGGCTGCATTTTGTGTTTTGAAATTCTCCACATGTTCTCCATTGGGGACAAGTCAGGAATGCAGGCAGTCCAGTCCAGTACCCATACCCTCTGCTTCCACAGTCATGTCTTTGTAAAGTGTGCAGAATGTGGTTTTGCATTGTCTTGTTGAAAGCTACATGGGCATCCCTGGGAAAGATGTCATCTTGAAAGCAGATGATGTTGCTGTAAAATCTCAGTGTACTTTTTCCAATTTAAATTCCAACTTGTCTTGATCTGACTTGACCTGTAGCCTTGTACCGGTCTGTGTTCAGCCAGTGTCGGAACGCCACAACATCAGAATTTTGTTCGCAGCAGGTAGCGCAGTGAGCTAAGGATTTGGACTACCAATGTATAGACCTGGGTTCAATTCTCAGTCATGCCGCTTGTCTTGGAGAAGACACCAAAGATGCGTAAAGGGTGTAAATGGGTGCAACGTTATGTGAAAGATGTGTAAAAATCTAACTCATAATCGTGTCATAGCAAGCTAAGGCTAACTTGTTTAAGAAGATACAACTAAACACAAATTAAAGCTTGATGCTAAGATTTTTTTCAGAATCCACTCCAACCCATGTGCTTTTTTTTTTACATATCATCCCAGTTGACATTTATCATGATGGCTGGATGTGATGAAAATAATATGTACATGTGACTGAATTTGGCATCGTAACAAGTCAGGCTACAACTCATCGTACCTCGGCTGATTTTCCCAAGAAGCTTTTACAGAGACCTTAGGAGCAGGCACACCACTCGGAAAAGTCAGGACAAGTTGTTTTTATCTGGAGCTCAGAGGACTTTCAATCTGTACTCAGCTCAGGGTGGGAAAGGCGCCGTGCAACTCACTGTAACTCC
This sequence comes from Thalassophryne amazonica, assembly GCF_902500255.1. Classification (NCBI taxonomy): domain Eukaryota; kingdom Metazoa; phylum Chordata; class Actinopteri; order Batrachoidiformes; family Batrachoididae; genus Thalassophryne; species Thalassophryne amazonica. The sequence goes on along the minus strand of NC_047120.1, from coordinate 67,082,077 downwards.
AGAGGAACCTGGTGTCCACTCCACCTGCAACTCTTGACATCTCGAGGTGATTCTTTCTCGGGTCGGGGTGTAACTCTGACATGATTTCTTGAGCTGAGAAGAAGGTGGTGTAGTAGTTTGAGAGTGCAGTCTAGCTCATGAAGATTTTGAACATAGACACAAGTGGCACGGGTTCAACCGACCTTCCCATCTTGTGTGCCTTTCCCGCCTGTGCCTTGGCACACTTCTCAGGGGAGGCTCGGTGCCAAACTTGGCCAAGAGTAAGAGATGATTTAGCGCCTCAAAGTCTATGCAAGGATCCTGAAACTCCTCATTCGAAAAATATTTCTGTTGTTTGTACATTTTTCAGTCATTTTACGCCCGATTTCCACTGCATTTTGATTTTACCGTAATTTTTAGCGCAGGAAGAAGGTTCTCACTTTCCCTTGGAATTCCCCGTCTATTCTTTCCTGGCCATAATCAATCTAAATTTTCTTCTAACAGTCACTTTATCTTCTAGTTTACTGTACATCAGACAGTAAGTCACAATGAGAACTTATTTAAAGAAAGAAAACCATCCCACAGAGCTATTTTCCTAATTGTGCTGCTCGAGGAGAAGCGTGTCAAGGCCGAAATCCATCACGCTGATTGCTGGCCTCGTGTGTTTGGAGGCACACGGGGTGCTGATGTGTGGGGCTTGTCGGGGTTCTTGTGGTTTTGGATCCTGCACGTTAGTTGGATGTCGGTACTAAAGCCCTTGTACAGTCGAGTTCGGTTCATTACCTCGGTTAGTCATCAACCTCAGTGTCTGCGCCGGGATGATAAATGAGCGAGGCTCGCACTCATATGTGGCTCGGGGTCAAGCTGACGTCCACTGTGTGGCAGAGACGGAACGGAGGCCAAGCGAGAAACAACATGTCAGGGCATCCGTGACGCTTTTCTGGGTTTTAAACATACAGCCTGCTGGCTGCGCTGCAAATCCTCCTCAGCTGCAGAATCCCTACAAAAAGCTTTCTGAAGCAAAATCTTCAAAGTCTGTCAGAGCAAAGCTGAACTGATGTGTTTAATTTGTCCCTCGGGGGGGAAAAACCTTATGTGATCTCATCATCTGTCAACAGGATCATTCAAAAAGAAACGCTGGATTTTTATGAGATTTCTCTTCAAAGTAGGTTTTTGGATGAGATACAAAGTGTGTGAACCGGGGGGATAATTCATATCTGGATAGGATAAAACATTTTGAAATAACTGTATTCAGTTGGGTAATTTTCAACATTTTGTAACGTGTAGAGTATCTTTTGGGAAATGCTTGACTGAGCTGTAATATCTAAATCGTGGTTAGCAAACACACACCATGAATAGAGATATTTGGTGCAAAAGTGAGAGTCTACAGAATTTAATAAGAGGCTCTTAGAGGTAGGCTGTGTGTTTTTGCTTGGCGGAGGGGGAGTATGCAGCTCTCATTGCGTGAACTCATGTACCGATTTGCAGACGAGCAAATTTTGTCTGCAGCTTCACATTTTTTGATGCGAGTGTGTGAAATGTGTTTTGCACCAAATTTACTGCAACATCTGTGGCGCAGCAGTGAGCATGTGAGTTTCTTCGTTTGTGATTCACAGAATAAGATTTGTGCACCGGCAATGAAAAACTTGAGAAGGTGTGTTTGTGTGTGTGTGGGGGGGGGGGGGGGGGGGAGATCAGTGGAATTCCCTAGAAAATCTAAAATCTTTTCTCCATATAAATTTACTGATACACGTCTGACTTTTTCCTCCACAGCTACAAATCCTACTGTCACATGTGCTCAGGTTGCACTAAATACACCTTCATATTCCATTTTTTACTTGTTATTTCTGTTTGGGGAATTTTTTTTTGGCTTTGCCCTAAAAAAATTTTTTTGAGAAAAGCAGACGTTTCCTGTCTATTGTCTGTTAAACTGCAGGAAATTATCCAAATCAAAGGTTCTACAGTTCTCACTTACTCTCGTTTCTCTGCTTGTTTTGACTGGGAACTGATTGTACCGTCTGACAGTTGTAATCTTGACAAAAATATTCCATATTTTTGTCGTGATCGGACCTGTTTCCTGCGGGTTTGGACCTTTTGGCTCTTGCTGCTCAGCTCACTTTTTAATCTGACGCTGACATTTTACTACTCACACCTGCTGCGTATCTGTAATCAAGAACCATGTTTAAATATTTTCCCTCAGTATTTCTTACTGTCACGCCGTGTCCTCTGGGATGTTCTTATTCCTTTTTGTGTTTGGAGTGGCCAAACACAACTCTTCGTCTTATCAACTCTTCCTTGGGGCCCTGTCCCACTGGCGGTTAGGAGGATTTGCGCATGAAATGAGGAGAGAAAAGCTGAGCGTCCACAACAAAGGTGGGCGGAAATGACAAATGTCCCAGGGTGGATCACGTAGACATCATGAGTGCACAGCGAATACATGAGGAAGAAAAGCGGATATAACAGGGAACAGAAGCGAAGGCGACCGCAGAGGCGCCCCCATGAGGGGCACAGCTGGTAAATGTAGTGGAACGTATCGCGGCCATTGCGGAAACACAACGGCCAAACACGGATGTATAAAACGCATGGATAGAGGAGAGGGATCGGACGCAGAGCGACAAACACGGCAGCACAACGGTTGCAATGGGGACGCAGTGCACATGCGTGGCGGGAACTTTGCATTTGCATCGCAGACACAAAGGAAGCGCAAACGGGCCTGCCGGGATCAGTATCCACAGCTGGGCTGGTGCTGTCTGGCATTTATGTGTTTTGTAATGCATCCGCGTATGATCACATATCGGATGCATAGCGGCCGTGATGCACTCGCCTCATCCGTGCCCACTCTGTCTGCATGCGCAACATACGATTTGCGACCGTGATGTGGCCGTGCTGGGCACGCGTTATATCTGTTTTGCACGCTGTCCCGGTCCGCCGCCAAGCCGCACCAACCCGTCAGTTGCGGATATCAGCGGATGACAGAGGATATGCAGCGCGTTGATTGTGTATGTCCTGCGTATGTCTTCAGTATGTGTTCAGGAAGTGATGCGGATCTCATCTGCATCAGGATTTTTGAGCCGCTCAAAAATCCTGGCTGCGGACATGCGTGCCTCTGCGGATGTTCACGGACGTGTTCGGATGTCGGCCGACTCATACAGGAATGTTACACGGATATTGCAGTTGTTTGGCGGATGTGAGCCACTTTTTTGTGCATTCCATACGCAAATCCTCCTAACCGCCAGTGGGACAGGGCCCTTAACCTAAGGGACATAACTGTACAAAAACTTTACAAACTTGGACCAAGACCGTTTGAAATATCTTATAGACAAACAGGACTGATCCCATAACCTTCAACATCATCATACGTACATTGAATTTCTAACCGGAAGAGTTTTTAACGTGATAATCCTCAACAGTTCAGACCTGTTATGACCTTCCAGGATTTTATCTATAACTGTGACAAACCAATGTGTGAACATCACAGAAGGAAATGAATGTGACCTAGCGTGCAGATTGATGGTGTCGCACGTTGACTTGCATCATTCAATGTGCAGAAAAACAATTGATGTTTGCAGAAAACCTTCCAGCGACAGCACAGCATGTAACCCATAACCTGTAATCGAGCCCACACATTTAAGGGATTACCAGAATATGTCAACGGTCAAGTTCAGGTCAAGGAAAATACAATATGCCGTATCCAACACACTGCAGTATGGAACTGCCCTGGGTTCTGGATGGCAACCACCAGGCAGACAAGTGGTCCATCCCCACCTCTCAAAAGTAACCATCTATCGGCAGCACCCAGGTGAAACGTGGGCGTGCTCTTGACCTTCTCCAGCCAAACACTGGAGCACCTGTGTGCTGGATCATGCACAGAGAAATGCGCCACATGGCCAAAATGTTGTCACCGACATTCCCCCACAGTGCAAGTGATGTTCATCATCTGAGTCTCTCTCAGTAACCATTCAGTCTGCACAAAGTCATTCCAGGGGCACCCAAAGATCCCCGAAGTGACCTGGTGCCAAAGACATCCAGCCATCACCTTTGGTCACTGGTTAGTGTTCAAGTCTTGAAGCACCAGGACCATAAAGACTTGGACCTTTGCACTTCTGCAAAGATATGGGCCCTCCCAAACACTTCTGTTCAGTGACATCATGGCCCCATAAACATTTCCCAGATGTCTCCTAATCTCAAAGCCTGAGGATGGAGCAACAAAGGTCAGTACAGGAAAACAAAAAGAAAATTTCAAATATCACGGTTAAAACAACACCATGGCACAATTCAGGAATAGCCCTGTACATCACTGACATCTTCCCAGAAGGTAAGGACAACATTTCCAGGAGCTTCCAGGATGCTTATCGGTGAAGGTGATAAGAGAGCTTTAGTTTGTGTTTTCCCTTTCTGCTTTTACTAGTTATGTGACTTTGTTGGTGGATGCTGTGAAAAATCTGCTGACCGGTTCTTGGACCATCTGAACGACTTTTTTTTGTAAGTATTATAGTTAATCTCACAAACTGCAAGCAGGCATTTCATTTTCAGTTGGCACTGCTACGGATACTCGTAATGCTAATGCACGAGACAACCGGATGTCTCACAGTGGGAAGAGGGGGCGGGGCTTGTCATTTTAGGCTGAGTGATGTTGAAGTGGCAGGACTGTGACTCTCTATGAGGGAGGTATGGCAAAGAACCCAGACTGGAGTGGGGGTTTGGCAGGCGTCAGAGGGGCGCTGTCACGGCGCTCAGACTCTCTCACACACAAACACAAATATTCAGCAGCAGCGAGTATGAATGGTCATTCAGCTGAAGCCAGAACTATGAAAACAAGTCAAAGGGAGGAAGACGAGGAGGATGAAGGATGGGAGCTCGGGCCAAAAAAAAAAAAAAAAAAAAGAACATGGTGGGCTCATATATCCTGATGAAAACCCCAGACAAATATTTCATTAATGAAAACATATTTTCAGTGCTTCCATTTCCACCTGGGAAGGAAGCCACGATCAGCGACGACTCATCTGTGATGTCATACAGGATGAAAATTTTTTATTTCTCAATGAGAAGAAGGCCAGAATGAATTTTTCTCCTGGTTTAAAGATTACTGTACGACAGCCGCGAGTTTCACTCACGGTGTCCTTCGTGTGAACTTCTCCGCAGTTGTTTGTGTTCAAAAGATAAATCTTCCCAAACTAAGGAGTAAAGAATGGTGTCCAAATACAGACGGCACGACGAGAGGAGATATTTCCAACACTACAGATGTGGAAAGTAAAATTGTGGGGTTTTTTTTAAACATATTTCACATTGAAGTCCAACAGATGGTTCGAGGAACTTTCAAGCTAATCATCACATACACAAAATTTACTTTACAACAAAAATATTTATTTAAAAAAAATCTCTAACTGGGTGGTAGCCTGAACTCATATTGCAAATTCACTATTTTCTCACAAATTAGCACCAACACTCAAGATTTTAAATAAGCTACATGCTAAGTAGCCATGCTAGCTAGCTGGCCTGGTGAGCCCTTATTGTGACTGAGCTAGCTAGTCATTTAGTTAACTATCTAGCTTGGTCACCGCCCATATAATGAGATTTCTTGATCAGAAAAGACTTGTATCTGGGGTCATTTTACAACAAATTACAGTAAAACAGGATTTTATTAAAAAATATATATTGCAGCATGTAATTTGCTAGCTAGCTAGCTAGCTAGTTAGCTAGCATGAAAGTATTACAGAGTGTATTACAGATGTTTCAAAGCCAGTTTTAAGACAGCACGTGGTTGGACATTGACACAAATTTACATGAAACTTCAGTAAGGTATATCTTATATATTATATTCCAATTCTAAGGTGGAACTATGCCAGTATACAAAGGTATATCTAAATATCTAAAAAGGAAGAGTAAAATAGGAGAGTAGAAAAGAGTAGAGTAGAGCCACTCAGGTGCCTGGTCTTGAGAACCAGGGATGGTAGGTTAAAAAGCTTTTTTATCCCATGGGAACTCTCCCTACCCACCCAAGCAGCTCAAGAAAAAGGTATATATAATATAATAAGTAATAAGACTTAAGAAGGACAAGACATCACAGGAGAAGATTGTTATCAAACACAAAGGAACCAACTATTTTGTAAGCTTTGGTAAGAACAACTTACATGTTGTTCTTTTTGATCGAGTTGATTCAGGCAGCACTCTTGCAAAAAGGTCCCAGGTTTTGGTGCTTTGTGTGTGGAGTTTGCATGTTCTCTCCATGTTTGTGTGGGTTCCTCCCACCTCCAAAGACATGCAGTTTAGGTGACTTGGGGACTCTAAATTTACCATAAATGTGAATGAGTTTGTTTGTCTGCATCTGTCAGCCCTGCGATAGACTGATGGCCTGGCCAGGGTTTACCTCGCCTCTCGCCCAATAACTGCTGGGATAGACTGCAGCTCCTCGTGACCCTTAACTGGAATAGGCAGGTATAGAAAACGGATGGATGGATGGATGGATGGATGGATGGATGGATGGATGGATGGATGGATGGATGGATGGATGGATGGATGGATGGATGGATGGATGGTACTACAATATATCATTCTGTGTGGTCTTAGTATTTGATCAATTCTGTCCAAAATTAAAACTCTTTATTGTTGGCGCGCTATCTAGTACCAAAGACATCCAGTGTCACCTTAGGTTACCAGTTAGTACCAAAGTCTCACAACCATATAATAATACAGAAAGTACCAGGACCCTAAAGGACCTTCATTCTTCTGCAAATATATTAGCATTGGCAAACATCTCTGTCCAGTGAACTCATTACTCCATGAGCTCTTCCAAGGGTTCTCCTGATCTCAAAGGATGAGGACCCAGAGACATAAACATCTCTGCTGACTGAGATAAGTGAATCTCTCTATAAGTTCAACACTTTCACAGCACAGTGATACACTTCTGATGGCCAAGTGCAAGAAGAAAGTGAAAGCCTAGACCTTAGTCTAAGTCCACCCTTACCAAAAAATAGTACTGATAAGTATATAAAAAGTAAACTAGAAGTATACTTGAAACATATTTGCATATACTACTTTTTGGTAAGGGCAGGACAGTCATAAACCCAGACATTCTCATTCCTCGTTCTTCACTCAGCCTCTCAAGTGCTGCAATCCACTGATTCCACTGAAGTTGTGTTCCAGCTAACTGCTGTGATACCAATGGAAACATGTTTTTTTTTCCTCCAGATCCAGACAGATCAGTCGGTCTGTATCGTGTCATACACGAGGATGTAGATATTAATAAGGTTTTGGACCCCTTTTTTCCTTTACTGCAGGGTCACATGTTGTATATCACAGGAACTGGGAGACATAGCTTGTCTGGGATGAGGACAGAACCCCACCTTGCACAACATTTTCATGTCAATCAAAGAAATTGATGAAATCATCAAAGAAAAAGTCACAAGGGCGCGACGTGTTTTCCTCAGGCTATTAAAGCCAATTACACATCTACAGAGTGATAACGGTGTTTGATTACTGCCTGTGTGGAGACAGATGTTATCTAATTCTATCTTTGTTGAAGCAGCAGAACCTTTAAACACATCAGCGTTCCAGCAGAGTCCATTATCTCCATTTGCAAGACACGTTGGTGTCAAAGACTCCCTTGTGATCCCCCTCAGGACTGGTAGGAGGTATTTTAATAGCAGTCTGACCCTACATGACTTTAGCTCAGCTCTCGCTCTTACAGGTAAGTCATTGTGCTCCATCAAAAACCCAGTCAGAGAAAGTGGTGGTGCAGATTAAATAAATAAATAAATCACATACTGAAGGGGAATTTTATGGTCCAGTGGTTCGGAGTATTGAGACATTTAGACAAAAGTATTTGGACTTCTTGTTTGTAAGACATACATCTGGCAAGTGATGTCTTCAGTTTTATGAAAACTTATCTGAGTATCTTAGTTATAGCCATCAGACTGAGAATGACTCCAATGATACGCAAACCGCGTCCATCAAGTCAACAATAAGAGCTTTTTCTCATTTTGTCCTGTGGAGTTAAGATGAAATCACCTCCAACAGGGTGACTGGCTGTGTTCCCCTGAATGGATGTCTGAAGTGTCCATCATATTCCTGGCAAATAATTAAATGACAGCATTATAAAATGCTGATTGGTGTCATTTTATTTCATTTATTTATATTTTTTTAAATGGTGTCTTTGGAATAAACATCTAGACGTCTTCTAGCTGAATGGATGACAGTCTTCATCAACATGGGTTTGTGTGCTGTACCTGATGTATATATTTTTTCATGATGAAGTTTATTTAAACATCACAGACTGATAGTGGTGACGCTGAACACAGCCTAGAGTTAACTGTTGCTGCAGTTAGAGTAAATGTTTAAAGCCGACTGAACTTTTTCTGGTGTTCAGTTTGCGTTAAGTCGCTCCATGGCTCCCGTTGGCTGCGCGCTCCTTGTGCGTCACCGTGTGTCATCCAGCTTGCGTGTGTGTCGGGCCTCCCTCCACTGTACAGACAGCTGTGGACCGTGAAGCGTTGGAGTGTGGGTCTGACAACGGATTACCTGGATACGGTCGTGGAGTCTGGTTTGGCATTCTTTGGTTATTTTTGCGCAAAAGTGGAATCGTTTCCCAGAACATCAGCCATGAAACGGTTTTTGCACATTTTGCATTTTCTGATAATTCTGGAGTCCCACTGGGAGAAAGTCGTGTCTGAGGATTTTACTGAAGCCGTGCGTCAGCGGAGTAGCGACGCGCCGCAGCCTGCGGACCGGCGCGTCTTTACGCACAAAAGCGCAAACCGGGACATGGTGTCCGTCAGCATGTTCAAAGTGTACGAGAAGTTCAGCAAACAGCCGCAAAGCCAGAGGGACGTGAACACCGTCAGAAGCTTTAAAGCTGTCCACAGTAAGTGAGACCAACAACCCACTCAAAAAAAAAAAACCAAAAAAAAAAAAAACCTGCTGTTTGTCCAACAAACAACAATAACAAATTCGTTTCCCTTTTCACTGATTTATTTAAGACACGGTTTCAAATATTCATGGTCTTTTATATAATTACTTGTTTGAATCGACATGGATAAATCAATTTCCAGTGTATTTTATGTTTTAGTAATGATACAAAATATAATACTCAAGATATAATCATTCATTCAGTGATAACTAGAATAACAACAAATATGGATTTTATGCATCAATGCGTATTTTATAAGCATTTAAAATAATAAAAGGAGAATAGACATTATATTTTGTATTTACCCTTTAAATTACATTTTAGTATAATTTATACAGGTAAATTTTGCGGTGTTTAGTTACCACTGCAATGTATATTAACCCGATCATAGTGTTAATCAATTCTGTTAGATGATCAACACTTATGGAGTTATAATGTGCGAAAGCGTTGATTTGATCCTATTTTGAAGGCACGCACTGGCAGTGTTAATTTAACACTGTATAAATGACTGTGCAGGAGTCAGACTTATAAATATGAAGTATGGGCAGATAATTTCACTTGACGTGACCAGCCCTTTTTGACACGTGACATTATACTTAAGATTAAATCTGCTTTGAAAGATAAAGAACTAGAAACGTACCAGGAGAGCGCACACTGACTTCACCCAACCCCAAAACAAGCCTGGAAGTCTGACCTCTGATTAATAACATTTATTGTGTTGTTGTACAACTGTTTCTTATAAGGAAGCTGCTTCATAAACCAACTCAGCCACTGGAACAGATTCATCAACACATCATTTCAGTTAATTTTCATGAGGTTTGTAGGACTGTTGTGGAACTTTCTTCATAGATCACAGGAATACTTCTTGATAAACTGAATGAATTGTTGAAAAATTCGTTTTTGATATGTGACAGAAAGTCAGAATATGTATGCAGATCACACTTAAGATAATTCTGTTAACATAATCCTTTATTAGTCCTTTATTAGTCCCACAATGGGGAAATTTATCAAAGTGTTCAAGTTCCTGTAGATCAACTGAAATTTTTTGAGTATACCTGCCAGAAAATAGACAAATAAACCAACCAACAAACCAAAGAAGAAAACAAGCCAACCTTGAAAATGCATTTAATACCTTCCCAAAATACCAGACCTGGTATGTTTACTGGAGCTACGATTCCAAAATTGGTCAATCTGTCATTTAATTATATCAGATTAATCACACTGAAAAAAGTGAAACACAGTGCACTTCATTCAAAGTACTTCTTTACATTGGTCTAATGGAAAATTGTGGTTTCCAGTTTAAATCTGCTGGAATCACTTTAAAAAATCATAAATATACATTGTGAGAAACTAAAAAAAATTAGCTGTAACAAATTACATCAATTTTTTAAAGTTGATCCAAAATATCATTTTTTTTTTCTCAATTAATTGCAATTACCAGTTTCTGGGTAATTCATATGGCCAGATTTTGCCATCACTGTACTTCTGTTGCCCTTCCCAGAACTTGAGGTAATCTCTAAAACTGGCTTGCACTGGCCACAAAAATCATAATATATTGTATTTGCATTGATATAACACAGAATAAATAGTCCAAATTGTCATGTTTGAGAAGCCAGATTAAGATCATTAAAAGATACACGGGCGTGGTGGCCAAGTGGTTAGTGCGCCTCAGTGTTGTTTCAGTGCAGAAGGTTCCCGGTTCAAAGGAAGGTTCCCGGTTCAAACTCCACCCCTGCCACCTTTCTCCATGTAATGGAGAGTTGCGTCAGGAAGGGCATCCGGTGCAAAATCTGTGCCAAATCAACATGCAGATCCGCCTTTGATCTACTGTGGCGACCCCCAAGTGAAAACAAGGGAGAAGCTGAAGGGACTTACTTTAAAGATTTAAGTAGAACAGCACTTGGAGACTGTGTTACTCCACCAGGGGTAATAACCACCAACCTTTTTTGACTCTGCCATTGAACAAAGAAGGGCTGTGAAGAATTCTGCCTTATGATGGCATAAGGCAACAAAGATAAAGAAAGTGGTAAAAGCAGAGGAAACCCATCCACCACATCTTGAAGTCTGCTGCCTCAAGACAGACGAACAGATCTGTTAGTGGACATATAATAGGAATAACTGTTAAAGAATTTATCATTTTGGCTCCATTAGCCCTTCATCACTGGGTAATCTTTAGCATCCTGCGTGCAGGTGTTTTGTCACTCACGCCGCTCTGAGCCGGACGTCTTCACCTCCATGCTCCGTCAGCGCTGTGATTTAGTGAACCGGGAGACTTAACTCTTAAGCACTATTAGTTTCCCAGTAGCTGCTAGAGTCTCAATGTTAGACAAGAGCCTATTATCACACCCAGACACTGGCAGCAAAGCACCTCAGCCGGGCTCCTTCTCCTGTAAGCATTTCCATATGTTGCAGACCTACTGGTCTGATCCCGTGTTTGTCTTTCAGGCTGTGGTGGAAGTGTGGGGGACGAAGTTGAGCTTCAAGAGGACAGGGATCTAGGATGAAGTTTTGGTCATGCGTGAGGCGGCCACTTAACCATGCTGCACTTAATATTTTCCAGGCTGTTGCTTATGTCAGTCCGATATAGGTTGAGTGGATGCTTTTATTCGTGTCAGTCAGACGCGTCAGACAAAGATGCAAAAGGGAGCACACAGTTCTCTGCAGTAACTCAATCTCCTCGGTCATCTTTACGGTTGGTTTCAGAGTAAGATTCTCCTTCAGGGCTTTCCTTCTCTGGACAGAGCATCTGTTTAACAAAACATCTGTATGGTTGAAACGTCCAGCACGTCACACGAGTGGAAAACTAATACCTCAATGCTGAAGGTTCTCATGTTCTCACCTAATTGGAGCCCTAAACGTGTTCCTTTCTTCACTTTATAAATCGTTTTTCCAAAGCCATTAGGCAAAGTAGAAAAAAGCTGAAGATGAAATGAAGGATTTTGTTTCTCTGTTCCACAAAAGATGGATAAACTGGCTTTTCAACTCACAGAAAGATACTCATGAGGCTGACGATGGAGTAGAACGATAGTGTTAATGGTTGGTTTTTACCTCCCAGCAACACTTTGAAACAATAATGTTATTTTTCCTAAAGTGTCCTGTAGAAGTAAAAATGATCCTTCTGTTAATAAACTTACTTTGATGAAGCTGTATTAAGTTAAAAACCTACAATGGGGTGGCATGCCTCAAACGCTTTCTGCCAGAGCCCGACTGACACAGGAGTTTTAAGACCAATAGCAATTTTGATATTTGATCATTCTAAAATTTGATATGCCAAAATATCGACCTGTATTCATTTTCACCCCATAAAATAAGATTTTCCAACAATATTTGCTTTGGGTCGTTTGAATGAATCCTCACCAAGATAACATGACATAATGCAGCTTGAAATTAATCTTGTTTATTGGCATGAACAAAAACTGAACAATACTTGAAAATATAGTTTTGATAAATATGACCGCAATGTATAAAAATACCAAACATGTTTAAGAAAATACCCTCGCGGGTGTGAGCAGTACCCCTCAGCCCCTCCTTTAGTTGAAGGTGTGAGATGTCTGTATTGGAACAGTTAAAAGCACGGCCAAAACCAACAGGTGCATGTTGGTACGGAGCCTGAACATCCACAGAAAAAGTGCTATTGATCGATGATGGTGTTTCTGAGTTAATGAATGTAATATAAAATTCAATCTTGATGGTGGAACGATGGCCCTGGTGGTCACTAGATGTCTTCCCCTATCCACCAAAGACCTTCTACAGAAATTCCAGACCAGTTCCTCCAGCAGTTTTTTTAGTTACCATCTGGAAATGGCTGGTTGAATGATGGGTCTGAATTTCAATAGGTGTCATACTCTACCCGTCCCATATACATCATACGAATTTCAGATCAATACCTGCAGCAGTTCTTCAGTTATGGACAGATACGGACAGGCGGACACCACGCGTGATGACAATACCCTGCAGTTGGTTGGGGCTGAGGGGTAAAATGGTATAGTGAAGCAATGAAGGTACTGAAGAATTCGATTTTGATTCAAGTAACATTAAAACATGACCTCAGTAATGTCAATAGCATCCAACAAGAAACAAAATAGTGGGGAGGTGATGGTCTAGTGGTTAAGGTGTTGGGCTTGAGACCAGAAGATCCTCAGTTCAAATCCCAGCCTGACTGAAAAATCACTAGGACCCTTGGGCAAGGTCTTTAATCCCCTATTGCTCCTGGTGTGTAGCGAGTGCCTTGTATGGCAGCACCCCCACATCGGGGTAAATGTGAGGCATAATTAAAGCGCTTTGAGCGTCAGATGCAGATGGAGAAACGCTATATAAATGCAGTCCATTTACCATTTACAAATATCGGCTTGTCATGTGACCAACCTCTCTGTTTATACACAACAACATCAGAGTTTCAACTGTGAAGTTATAACTTCATTTTCTTCTAAACCTTCTCATTCTTCTTCTTTTTAAAATTCCCCAGAAGTGTCACAGGGAAAAGACTTGTTCCAGTTCAATCTGTCCTCCATCCAACAATCAGAGCTCATCGTCTTCGCTTCTTTTCACTTTCTCTACCAGCGGCCCCGTCACCACCAGCAACCGTGGCGTTTCCGAAGACCTCGCCACCCTTCCAGCAGCCTCCAGCCTCCCCAATCGCCTCCGGCACATCTTATCTTCCATGGAACATCCACAAATCCAGGTTTCACAACACCGCTGGGAAACGTAACTCTGACTCCTTTAAAACGAGGATCTTGGCAAACAAAGGGCGTCACAGCAGTACTGAAACATGCCCGGGACCTCAGCGAGCTTGTGGTCACAGTGGAATTTGATGTGGGATTCAGTGCAGATTGGATGCAACAAAAGAATCCTCAAGTGCAAGAGCGGCTCTCATCAGCCAACCTGCCGTATATCCTGGTATATGCTGATGACCGAGCCATAGATGAACCCAACAGCGTGGGGGTTTCTCTCCAGCGCTATGGGCCCTTCCCTCTAGGAGACGACATAACCTCCTCAGCTTCAAGGATAAGAAGGGAGCTTCCTCACCAAATCCACACCAACGACATTCCACAGGTCCATTTCAACACCCTAAAGAACCACGAACTGTGGCAGAGCACGTATTTCCCAGCAAAAGCCAAAGCGGTGGCTAAGCCGAGGCAAAAACAAGGCCAAGAAGGGAATGAAGGGCTGAACAGGCCCCAAGTGCTGAGCTTTGATGAAAGGACAATGAAGAAGGCCAGGAGGAGACAGTGGAGCGAGCCCAGGGTCTGCTCCAGGCGTTACCTCAGGGTGGACTTTGCTGATATTGGCTGGAGCGAGTGGGTTTTGGCACCAAAAGCATTTGATGCCTACTACTGCGCTGGTACCTGTGGGTTCCCCATTCCAAAAGTAAGTCAGAAAGCCTGCTAACTTTTAGCTGTTAATTTTACATGAATCCCCATTCCAGTTGAAAATAAAGGCAATAATTTTTTCTTAACATAATTCCCCAGACGGGGCATCCTGTATGGACTCCTGTGCGGATCACACATAAAAACATACATACATACATCCTCAAAATACAGTTGCACTGCAATAAACCGGGCAACATGTTTGTCCATCATAACAGGGTTTTTTTTTTTTTTAGAGTTAACGGACTTGGCCAAGGATAGGGAAGTGTGGGATGAGCTGCTTAGTCTGATCCCACCGCAACCTGGACCTGGATAAGAGGCAGCAAATGGATGAATGAATGAATACTTATTGTTAACAAAGCACGCAGTGAGCTTTAACCCCTTAACGCCTGAATTTATATAGCTGTATATAAAAAATGTTTTGTGTGTGTTTTTGCCTTTAAGTAGATGGTAAATAATGTTGAGATTATTAATTACACTTTTGCACAACAAATAAATAGTAATTCTGGTATTTTGGTAATAATTTATGTTATAATGTTATAATAATAATAATGGTATGTTGCAAATTTGCGACAACAGGCATACTGGTCAGTTTGGTATGTTGCATATCTGAGTCAAATATTGTAGCATATATGCAACAATAGGCGTTAAGGGGTTAAGGGACCACACACAGTCCAATAAGATGTTTGTTTGTTTTTATTATATACTATATGATTCTTCTTCATTCTAAAATCACTTATCGATCACAATACTTTCAATCACTTTGAATTGATTGCAAATATTTTACTGATCAATATGTGGTTTCAGTCAAATCTGTAGCTACACTGGTAGTAGAGATATTACAGTAAAAGTAAAGCATTAGATTTTTCTGTTTTGTCTTTTTTAAATATATGAACACTTATTTTATATGATTTTGGCACATTTTCAGAATTATTCTTTTCTGATCCTTGTAATAATAATAATAATAATAATACCTCTTTTTTACTCACTTCTTTAGATGGTACATCCGTCCAATCACGCCACCATCCAGAGCATCGTCAGAGCCGTAGGAATCGTTCCGGGTGTTCCTGAACCGTGCTGTGTTCCGGAAAAGATGAGTCCGCTCAGTGTGCTTTTCCTCGATCCAAACAGGAACATGGTGCTCAAAGTTTACCCGGGGATGTCTGTGGATACATGTGCCTGTCGGTAGGGCCGGGGAGGACTAGCCACACCTGGGATCTACAGAGATGAGACACAGAGAGGATGGATTAAGTGTGGACAAAACGTAGAGAGAGATTTTTTTCAAATTGAAGAAGAATGGTATGAGTATTGCCGCTCAGCGAGGACACCCAATAACACCTACGGGGTGTTGAGCGCTCTTCTCTGATTTATTGGACTGGTCATTAACTCTGACATAATGGACCTACTGCCAAGTCTTTATCTGTTATTTCCACAACTCCTCCAAAAATAACCATCTATTTTTGTGATAAATTGGCATGAATACTGTCCACAAAAGTGAAACTTTTCTTTCAACAAAAAATTCTTTAATTTCATTGTTAGTTTTTCAGATTTCTACAATCTTTTTACATTTTTATTTGTTTTGTTTGTTTTTTTTTAAATGATGCACCCCCCAAAAAAATCCAAAAACAAAAAACCTCATTGGATGAGTTCAGTTCAATTTTATTCATGATTTCCATTCAATAAATATTTGTAGCCCCATCTGAATTAAATTCAATCATATTGCATAGATGTACTTTGTTCAAGTTGGGGCCACAATTTCAGTTTCAATTTTCAATTTCAGTTTTTTCTATTTCAATTTTTCAATTTATTTTCATTTATATAGCGCCAAATCATAACAGAGTTGCGTCAAGATGCTTCACACAAGTAAGGTCCAACCTTACTAACCCTCAGAGCAACAGTGGTAAGGAAAATCTCCCTCTGAGGAAGAAACCTCAAGCAGACACACTTATTTAATGGATGGAAATCATGAACAAAACTGAAGTAGCTTTCATCAAATGTGTATTGGTGCCTCAACCCCGAATACAATAAAATCTACAAGCAAAACTACCTCAGAAATAATTGGAAATAATTACTTGTACATTTGTGATATAATCCTGCCTATTTAAAGGATGTTATTTTTAAATCATTTGGTTAAAAACTGCACATAGTACATCAATGCGACATCAAGGAACCACTCCATTAACCTCGACGGCCAAACTATTAGAAGAGTTTCCAGCCCCGCTGAAGGAACTTGAAGATTTGATGCAACATTCCTATTTAATCATATTGAGCATTTTTACTTGTTTGAGAATTAGATGGACCCCAAACTGTTCTGGTTATTACTGGATTCGGACGTGAATTTGTCCCAGACTATGTATTAAAATCTCTCTTTACTAAAGCCTTTGCTGGAATATATAAAATAATTGTTTAGGCCTTTTATGGTGGTTTTTGTGTTTGCGTAGATGATCTGGTTTTCAGATTGTAATTTGGACAATCTAATAAATGGACTCAGATTCAGGATGGTTTGGGGCACTGATCCTGATTTGCATCAAATTAATATACTTTTAGAGATAATTAACCCTTTACATGCAAATACTGTGGGCACTAATGGAAACTAAATGGTATTTTTATGTATTAGAAGTGTTATTTTTGCATGACAGGCAAAAAAAAAAAAGGTTCATCTTTATTTCACTATCCATGTTTATATCTTGTATATAACGAGTACATTTGGACTAATATTCAGAAACGTTTTGTTTCTGCAACAGGAAACCCTGTGTGGTGCTGCCACCTGCTGTGCATGATGGGAAAGTTGATAGGCTTTCACAATACTAAGTTCTCTTCAGTCCTGTGCCTGTTGATTACTTTCCCGTCATCCATAAATACTGTATAGCTGTTACTGACATGTACAGTTTGTTGTATTATATACAATAATTAGAGTATATTTCCATAGTAACTAAAAGAGGATGTACTGTATATATCCATCTTTCTACCGATAAGACTGAACAGTTATATAATGTATGCTTGCTGTGGAAAATAAATCAAATTGTAAATATAACAAATGGGTACATTTGACATAAATTGCTTGACTAGAAATACCTGAGCAGTGACCCCAGAAAGAGATTGTTTTTCAGATGTTGTAACTCCTAAACTGGTTCTCGGTAATGATGATGACGGCTTGGCTCACCCCCGGCAGGTTCAAATATTTCTTTTTATCTTTTTCTTCTTTAACATAGTAAGACAGGGTTTCCGTTTTATCTCATTGTGATGCCACAAAGTCAGAATGGTTTTCTTTTGCCTCCTCCTATGTTTTTCCCAGGGTGGCCACAGCAGATCCACAAGTGGATTGGGCAGAAGTTCTACTACACCGGATGCTCGATCTGATGCAACTGCAGATATTTGTGACCATTGGTGCACGGGCAGCCTTGAACTGGCCACAGTGACGGAATAAAAGGGTTTCAACTGTCCTGTTCAGAACTTTAACTGCCCTCATCTGCCGGTTGGTGACAGTAACAATGTCTATCTGATGGCCACAAACTTTTTGAGTGAATCTTTTTGGACCTCCAAATAATAAAAAAAATAATATAACCAGCTGGAATTCCCAGCTTAATTAGGTACATTTCAATGTACCTAATTGAAATACATCCAAAAATTATGTTACATGGAGATATTTTGATCATCCACAACCAATGTATATGTGTAAGTCGCTTGCTTCTTATCATTATTATCATTATTATTATTTAATACATTAATAGCTAATTATATTTCTGTGAATGTTGGCTGAGAGCTAGACTTTATGTCAAGGAAGAGTTGATTCAGTTTTGACTTGGATGCAGATCCTGAATCATGTTCTACTGCTCCCCCACTGTTTTCCACATTTTTCACTGAGTTGATTTGGTTTCTGTGGAAAGATTCGATAATGGCCTAAACGCTCCTCTAGAGGCTTTTACATTGTGGCAAGAATGAAACCAATAAAACTGAACATGCTTTCACTATTATTTCTGCAGCCACAAATTTGGCCAGAAATAACCGGATGTGTCTCATTCCAGTTATCCCTGCTGTGTTTGTTTTCCTCTCTCATTTCTTGTATCCATGTCATCATGGTTTTTTGTTTTTTTTTCAAATTCATTCATCAGAGGTTGACTCCATGAGAAGCATGACAGAACCACAATGAAAGTGTTTTTATGAAACCCGGCATGAGCCAAGTACTGAGTAACTGCATGTGTGAAAGACAGAAATTACAAGAGAGGCCAGATTCAGGCCAATGTCCCCAAGCACATTGGCTCAAATCCCCTACGGGATCATAGGGCAGACACCAGCTACCCATCATCCATCTAGGACCTAGTGCATAGGAACACTTCCAGGTTATTGCTGTTATTCTTGGTGATGGTGGTAAATAATCAGTGTTTTGAAGCCTGTCAGCTGTCACCACGTTTGTCTTTAAGGTGGTCACGTTTTCATGAGAGGTGATGAGTTTGCATTATAAAAATACTGTATCATTTCTAAAATGAATCAAACCTAACTGAATGACAGGTGACTAGAAGAGCACTTACTGGAGCATATAGAATACACTTCTTTTTCTTGTGAAGATTTCAAAAAAGAAATTCCAGTTTTATGCCTTTTTGTGATTAAATTGTACATATTTCAAAATAGATCCAATCTTTTTTTTTTCCCAAGGTTTGGGAAAACTTGGATTTCTTCATGCAATCTTACAACAGACTGATGCAGAGAAAAACAAAGTTCTTCCTTTGTGGAAATAAAAATGTGTTGGCATTTTACAAAAAATAATAAGAAATACTGGCGGCCGCCCGTGCTACTCATCAGCCTCCACAGCAGTCAAATCCCTAAGTGGCAGAATTCCTGTGGTGTTAGCAAGACCTTTTGTTCATCAAGACCATCCATTTTCAAAGTTGACCAAGGTCTTGACCTGATACACCTTTCCTGCAAGCTTTGTGACTGTATGCCTCTTGATTCCACAGCAATCACGCTAATGATCAAATCTGAAAGTTTGGCCTCTGCCCTTGACTTCAACATCAAGGTCATCCTTTTTTTTTTTACTTGACCAAGGTCTTGACCCGATGCACCTTTTCCATAAATTTGGTGAGGGTAGGTCTCTCCATTCCAGACCAATCACATCCGGAAAGGAAAACCAATTGTTGATGCCACCCAATGTCCGCCCGCCTGCCCAGCCAGTTGGGGGGGTTACAAAAAAAAAAAAAAAAAACTAAAAAATGGAAATTTTAAAGTAGTATAGAAATACTAGTGCAATGACCCAATGGGCCATTTCACTGAATTTATGTTAGATTTTTAAGTCACAACTACACTATAAAAATGAATTTACTTAATGTATTTAGGTCAACCAGTCCCACAAAACCTAACGTGCAATTAATTGTAACAATATGTTGCCACAC
Organism: Thalassophryne amazonica; assembly: GCF_902500255.1. NCBI lineage: Eukaryota > Metazoa > Chordata > Actinopteri > Batrachoidiformes > Batrachoididae > Thalassophryne > Thalassophryne amazonica. The sequence goes on along the minus strand of NC_047120.1, from coordinate 67,062,440 downwards.
TTAAGATACTTTATTAGTTATATTCAGCAGTTGTCGGCAGCTGCTGAATATAACTAATAAAGTAATGAGTAATCTAACTTGGGTACCTCTAAAATTACATAATAAAGTAACTAAGTCACTTTTTCGAGGAGTAATCAGTAATCAGATTACTTTTTCAAAGTAACTGTGGCAAAACTGTTCCAGTTTACTTTTCCCATTTACACAACCAACTTTTGTGGAACTGGCGGACATAACTAGATAAGAAAACATCACATTTCATTTGGGAGTATACAGCTTCAATGGTAGAGCAGGTTGTCCAGTATTGATTGATCCTTGTTTGTAGAAGAAAGTCCTCTGTAGACCCTGAGGCCCGTTGGTGCTGATGCTTACCTCTGGTATCTGTAGCATTGGAGAGTTTACAACTCCACTCGGACGGGACGCCAGTCCATTGTTGATTACTTTCCCAACATAGGCCAGTAACTATGTGCAGCTGGGTGGACTCAGACAATGTAGAATAAGTGTCTTTCTCAAAGACACAGACAGGTAGCATGAGTGGGATTCAAACCCGCGTCTACGTATTGGCAGGTCAGCTCCTTATCCACTCAGATAGCTGCTCTGGTTTTGGCCGGGCATTAAAATTATGAATAGAATACTTTATGTGCTTGCAAATGTTTTTGGCACACAGTTCAGAGCGTGATGCATGCTAGTTAGCTAGCTTAGCAATGTAAGTGGCTCAGATAATTTGTCCGGCCAGATAAATTAAGTGAAAGGAGTGTAATCCTCTGATCAACGCAATGCTGGATATCTTTTTTATATTTTAATAGAGCAAAATTTTATAAAATTAGATTACCTGTCATTGTTAGCTAACATAATAGCCATTGTCATTGTGGACAGTATTTATTAGTTCTGCCTGTACTCAACACCATGAGCCTGCTTTTCTATACCTACCATATCTCCAGCTATCAGGAAGATAACTTTCCTTAATACCTTCAAAAGGATCAAAATCTTTAGTACAAAAGTCATCGGCGGACACGGGACGTGCGCTTGGGACAAGAGTAGCGAAAGCACTGACTTGTCTGAGTAATTATGATACTTTGGGTGTATTTCCACTGAGTGCTTCCACTTTCTTTTGAAATGGCCTTAACATTTTCACCCTAAGCTGGGAAAAGGCATTTTATAGACATGTCTGTTTGGACTCCACAGTTTCCAGGGCCTCCCTCATTATCGCCCACAAGTGTTTACAGTGTCTTCATTAGCAGCCAGCTCTCTCATGATAACAAAGCTTAAAAGAAGGCATCAATGGCAGTGATAAGCGTGGACAAACTACTATTTTGGTGAACATAAGTCCCACTGTTTACTCTGGGAGCATGGGAGAGGCTCTTGGGACTGTGGTCCTTATACTGACAGGGGGGTCCTGCAGTTTCAATTCTTACCATCCCAAAGTCTGTTTTCAAGCTGGGAAGAAGGTAAAGTCCACACTAGCATAGCTTCTTAGAAAGACTCTGATTCAAAATGAAGAGCTCCAGAACATTCTTCTTCCAGATGTGTTTGAGTGTAGTGGTTTCTATAGGCTGCTTTACTTGTAAGCCTCTCAGTAATGATGTCCAAGGCAACAACCCAGATGGACTTTACAGGCATCTGTCAGAGGAGGACCTTCTAGAGGAGGAAGACACCAATTCATGGTTGGACAGCCTCATGGGAACCATGAAGGAGGGCTTTCTGAGGAAACTCAACCTGTCAGATGTTCCCCAGAAGCACAGCAAAATCGACCCTCCTCAGTTCATGATGGAGCTCTACAACAAGTATGCCTCAGACAGCTCGGCGGTTCCTCAGTCAGATGTTATACGAAGTTTCGCTGTCCAAGGTATGCATTATATAATCTGCCATGAGTGATTGTTGTGGAAGTGATGGGAGGAAGAGTTCCAAACTCCTGCTGTACAAGATACACACTTAACCATTTGGGGAGATCGTGATCATTTCCTCATGATTATGTCAACTAAAAGCATATTTTGGACATCCTTACATTACCAGTATATAGGTCATAATGTTATACACTTAGCCATGTTGACTTTATCAGTATTGCTGACTGATCATAGATACAAAAGTTTAAAACACGTGTAAGGAAAGTTTGGTTTCTGTTGACATGTTACTGCTGCTCCAGATGATTTACTGTCATCTTCAATTTACTGTAGAGATCTAAAAAATAAAAAAATATCCATGAGTCAGATTTAGAAGTAAAAAGAACCTGACAACAGTCATATTTTTACAGTTGGTCAAAAAAGAGGTTTGGTGGCAGATGGTTCTTGAAAGGGAAGAAAACTATAGCATGAAGTCACAAAAAACAATCTGTTGGAAAGTGGATTATTTCAACATTTTCTAAAATCCGGAACTTGAAATTTCACAAAATGTATGTAAACTGAATTCAAGCTACTTTATGTCAATTAATGAATACCCCTTGAGATACAATGTTTTGTTGTCTTTGTCCTCAAACCTAATTGACGTGCATGTTATGCACATCATAAATTTGTTCAATATTTTTTCATAGTGTTAAAACATTTGGAAATGCTCAGCTACTATTGTGAGGATTACAGTGATGCCGGTATTTGGTTAGACTCTTTCTCTCAGATTGTTCTGTCTGAGTTATTTTCATTAGTTACTTCATCCAAACCATCAACATGTTTATTAGACCCCATTCCTACCAGCCTGCTCAAGGAAGCCCTACCATTATTTAATGCTTTGATCTTAAATATGATCAATCTATCTTTATTAGTTGGCTATGTACCACAGGCTTTTAAGGTGGCAGTAATTAAACCATTACTTAAAAAGCCATCACTTGACCCAGCTATCTTAGCTAATTATAGGCCAATCTCCAAGCTTCCTTTTCTCTCAAAAATTCTAAGACTAAGATTAATTATGGAGTTCCACAAGGTTCTGTGCTAGGACCAATTTTATTCACTTTATACATGCTTCCCTTAGGCAGTATTATTAGACGGCATTGCTTAAATTTTCATTGTTACACAGATGATACCCAGCTTTATCTATCCATGAAGCCAGAGGACACACACCAATTAGCTAAACTGCAGGATTGTCTTACAGACATAAAGACATGGATGACCTCTAATTTCCTGCTTTTAAACTCAGATAAAACTGAAGTTATTGTACTTGGCCCCACAAATCTTAGAAACATGGTGTCTAACCAGATCCTTACTCTGGATGGCATTACCCTGACCTCTAGTAATACTGTGAGAAATCTTGGAGTCATTTTTGATCAGGATATGTCATTCAAAGCGCATATTAAACAAATATGTAGGACTGCTTTTTTGCATTTACGCAATATCTCTAAAATTAGAAAGGTCTTGTCTCAGAGTGATGCTGAAAAACTAATTCATGCATTTATTTCCTCTAGGCTGGACTATTGTAATTCATTATTATCAGGTTGTCCTAAAAGTTCCCTGAAAAGCCTTCAGTTAATTCAAAATGCTGCAGCTAGAGTACTAACGGGGACTAGAAGGAGAGAGCATATCTCACCCATATTGGCCTCTCTTCATTGGCTTCCTGTTAATTCTAGAATAGAATTTAAAATTCTTCTTCTTACTTATAAGGTTTTGAATAATCAGGTCCCATCTTATCTTAGGGACCTCATAGTACCATATCACCCCAATAGAGCGCTTTGCTCTCAGACTGCAGGCTTACTTGTAGTTCCTAGGGTTTTTAAGAGTAGAATGGGAGGCAGAGCCTTCAGCTTTCAGGCTCCTCTCCTGTGGAACCAGCTCCCAATTCAGATCAGGGAGACAGACACCCTCTCTACTTTTAAGATAAGGCTTAAAACTTTCCTTTTTGCTAAAGCTTATAGTTAGGGCTGGATCGAGTGACCCTGAACCATCCCTTAGTTATGCTGCTATAGACTTAGACTGCTGGTGGGTTCCCATGATGCACTGAGTGTTTCTTTCTCTTTTTGCTCTGTATGCACCACTCTGCATTTAATCATTAGTGATTGATCTCTGCTCCCCTCCACAGCATGTCTTTTTCCTGGTTCTCTCCCTCAGCCCCAACCAGTCCCAGCAGAAGACTGCCCCTCCCTGAGCCTGGTTCTGCTGGAAGTTTCTTCCTGTTAAAAGGGAGTTTTTCCTTCCCACTGTCGCCAAGTGCTTGCTCACAGGGGGTCGTTTTGACCGTTGGGGTTTTTACGTAATTATTGTATGGCTTTGCCTTACAATATAAAGCGCCTTGGGGCAACTGTTTGTTGTGATTTGGCGCTATATAAATAAAATTGATTTGATTTGATAACAGCTAATTAGTGATGCTATGCTAACTACATATTGCATGAATTACAGTATTCTTGAAAACAGCAAGATGCACAGCATACATCTGTTCAACATTTTTCATAGTGTTAAAAAATTTGGAAACAATCAACCACTATTGTGTGGATAATAGCTAGTTAGCGATGCTATGCTAGCTACATATTGTATGAATGATAGTATTCTTAAAAAAAATAGCGCGATGCACAACATAAATTTGTTCAACATTTTTTGATAGTGCTGAAATATTTCGAAACACTCAACCACTATTGTGAGGATAACAGCTAATTAGCAATGCTATGCAAGCTACATATTACATGAATAACAGTATTCTTAAAAAATAGTGGGAGCACAACGTAAATTTGTTCAACATTTTTTGATAGTGTTAAAATATTTGGAAACAATCAACCACTATTGTGAGGATAATAGCTAGTTAGCAGTGCTATGCTAGCTACATATTTTATGAATGATAGTATTTTTAAAAAATAGCAGGATGCACAACATAAATTTGTTCAACATTTTTTTGATAGTGTTAAAATATTTGGAAACACTCAACCACTATTGTGAGGATAGCAACTAATTGGCGAAGCTATGCTAGCTACATATAGTATGAATGACAGTGTTCTTGAAAACAGCAGTTTGTTTTGAGTTGTAGGTTTTACCATTAACTGTAAGATCCCTATGAGAGCTGTTCTACAGCCAGAAGGACAAAGTTCATAGATCTTTAAACGTAGATGCTGCCAGATAAAACAGCAGATTTTTGGAGCTGTAAATCAGATTTCAGCTGGGATTCTTTTTCAATTGCATGAACTGGTTGCTCAGATAGTTTATCTAATGGGGAAATATAGCTTGATAGGGAAATAACTTTGAGGCAGGTCAGTAACAAAGGAAAACTGGTAAAGAAAAACATAATGGCAGAATGGAAATAATTGCAGTGATAAGTTTGCTAGCAGATCGAAGACTAAATAGGCAATTGTACAGAACGACGTTACTTCAATGTTAATTTCTGCTTTGAAAGATTAGAATACTTGTATTTTTGTTTTCAGGAAAATTGTTACATATTGAATAGTGGCTCAAACTCTGTAATGTTTTAATGTAAATTGTTTTTATCTTGTATTTTTAACAGATACCATTCAGTCAGCAAGAAATGGTACAAAGACAAGACACAGACTCCTGTTCAATGTCAGCATACCCAAACATGAGAAGATCATCACTGCTGAATTACAGCTGTTCTTCTTTCCGGATGTAAGGTCAAGGGTTATCTCCCGTACTTTCAAGGCCACTGTCAAGGTCTATGAAGTGGATTACAACATGTGTGAACCCACAACCCAACTGCTAGTTGGTAAAGAGGTGACTGCCTCACAGAGCGTGTGGGAAACGTTCGATGTGACTGCCGCGATTCAAAGGTGGATCAAAGTGGGCCACAGTGCTTGTGGGTTTGATGTTGCAGTGGTTTGGAAGGACTGTGGGAATCATGCAAATGGAAAAGGAGGAGCTGGCTGTTTGGATATGAGCATCTCCATTAGCGGTAATACTTCGGCGGCTTTAATCATTTTCTCCAATGATCTGGATAGCAGGAGAAAAGAGACAAAGAAAGAGATAAAAGAGATGATCCTCCATGAAGAAGAAGGCATCTTACACTTGGGCGCAGACTGGAACAGAGAATATCAAATGCCAAAGGAGATCCCCAAAGCTCTGAATCCGCAGCGGAAGAAAAGGAGGGCAGAGAGGGAATACTGTCGACGGACCTCACTTAAGGTCAACTTCCGAGACATTGGCTGGGACTCCTGGATCGTGGCACCACCAGAATATGATGCCTTTGAATGTCGGGGTCAATGTTACTACCCACTGACTGCTGAATCAACACCGTCCAAACATGCACTCATCCAGGCACTGATGAACATCAGGAACCCCAAGCAAACCAACATGGCGTGTTGCGTTCCAATCAGACTGGATCCCATCACAGTCATGTACAAAGAGAACGGTCGCATAACCATAAGATACTTATACGAAGACATGAAGGTGGCAGAATGTGGCTGCAGGTAGTCAGAGATGATTGCTTTTCCCTGAAAGTGATCATTTTAATGCTGCTTTTCATTCAGTGTTGGAAGTCAGAATTTTAAAGCTTGGAAGTTCACAATAACAACTTCTAAGACAAAGCCTCCAATGGCCGAACAGAAAGGACCTTCCAAATGGTATTCCCAAGTTATTCCTTTGTTATGTCAATGATACGTCATCAGTCATCACACAAAGTTTAAGACAAATGTAAAAGGAAGGACATGTATTTTATATGTGCAATTTCAGGGTTATTGTAATTTTAATATGCATTTAAATTCACTGTAAACACAAGAAGTCATTCATTCATTCATTTCCTGTACCCACTTACTCCAATCAAGGGTCACGGGGGGCTGGAGCCTATCCCAGCAGTCATACTGCGTGAGGCGGAGTACATCCTGGACTGGACGCCAGTCTGTCGCAGGGTCACATATAGACAGATAAAAACAGTCACACTTTAAAGTACCCAGGTCACCAAACCTGAATGTCTTTGAAAGTGGGAGGAAAGCCAGAGCACCTGGAGCAAACCCACACGAACATGGGGAGAACATGCAAAGTCCACACAGAAAGGACTGGGCGGGAAGCAGTCCCACAACCTTCTTGCTGTGAGACAACAGTGCTAAGCACTAAATCACCGTGTTACCGCCACAAAAAGGCAGAATCACAGAAATACTGAACTGTCAATATACAGTAGTGTTCAGAATAATAGTAGTGCTATGTGACTAAAAAGATTAATCCAGGGTTTGAGTATATTTCTTATTGTTACATGGGAAACAAGGTACCAGTAGATTCAGTAGATTCTCACAAATCCAACAAGACCAAGCATTCATGATATGCACACTCTTAAGGCTATGAAATTGGGCTATTAGTAAAAAAAAGTAGAAAAGGGGGTGTTCACAATAATAGTAGCATCTGTTGTTGATGCTACAAACTCAAAACTATTATGTTCAAACTGCTTTTTTAGCAATCCTGTGAATCACTAAACTAGTATTTAGTTGTATAACCACAGTTTTTCATGATTTCTTCACATCTGCGAGGCATTAATTTTGTTGGTTTGGAACCAAGATTTTGCTGGTTTACTAGTGTGCTTGGGGTCATTGTCTTGTTGAAACACCCATTTCAAGGCCATGTCCTCTTCACCATAAGGCAACATGACCTCTTCAAGTATTTTGACATATCCAAACTGATCCATGATACCTGGTATGTGATATATAGGCCCAACACCATAGTAGGAGAAACATGCCCATATCATGATGCTTGCACCACCATGCTTCACTGTCTTCACTGTGAACTGTGGCTTGAATTCAGAGTTTGGGGGTCATCTCACAAACTGTCTGTGGCCCTTGGACCCAGAACAATTTTACTCTCATCAGTCCACAAAATATTCCTCCATTTCTCTTTAGGCCAGTTGATGTGTCCTTTGGCAAATTGTAACCTCTTCTGCACATGTCCTTTATTTAACAACCGCAGACCACGTGTAACCACACCAGCCCAGGACCTCCACATTCACCTCCAAGATCGTCTGAGACCAACCACTCGGACAGCTGCTGAAACAATCGGTTTGCATAACCAAAGAATTTCTGCACAAACTGTCAGAAACCGTCTCAGGGAAGCTCATCTGCATGCTCGTCGTCCTCATCGGGGTCTCGACCTGACTCCAGTTGGTCATCGTAACCGACTTGAGTGGGCAAATGCTCACATTCGCTGGCGTTTGGCACGTTGGAGAGGTGTTCTCTTCACAGATGAATCCTGGTTCACACTGTTCAGGGCAGATGGCAGACAGCGTGTGTGCCGTCATGTGGGTGAGCGGTTTTCTGATGTCAATGTTGTGGATCGAGTGGCCCATGGTGGCGGTGGGGTTATGGTATGGGCAGGCGTCTGTTATGGACAAAGAACACAGGTGCATTTTATTGATGGCATTTTGAATGCACAGAGATACCGTGACGAGATCCTGAGGCCCACTGTTGTGCCATACATCCAAGAACATCACCTCATGTTGCAGCAGGATAATGCACGGCCCCATGTTTCAAGGATCTGTACACAATTCTTGGAAGCTGAAAATGTCCCAGTTCTTGCATGGCCGGCATACTCACCGGACATGTCACCCATTGAGCATGTTTGGGATGCTCTGGACCGGCATATACGACAGCGTGTGCCAATTCCTGCCAATATCCAGCAACTTCACACAGCCATTGAAGAGGAGTGGACCAACATTCCACAGGCCACAATTGACAACCTGATCAACTCTATGCGAAGGAGATGTGTTGCACTGCATGAGGCAAATGGTGGTCACACCAGATACTGACTGGTATCCCCCCCCCCCAATAAAACAAAACTGCACCTTTCAGAGTGGCCTTTTATTGTGGGCAGTCTAAGGCACACCTGTGCACTAATCATGGTGTCTAATCAGCATCTTGATATGGCACACCTGTGAGGTGGGATGGATTATCTCAGCAAAGGAGAAGTGCTCACTATCACAGATTTAGACTGGTTTGTGAACAATATTTGAGGGAAATGGTGATATTGTGTATGTGGAAAAGTTTTAGATCTTTGAGTTCATCTCATACAAAATGGGAGCAAAACCAAAAGTGTTGCGTTTATATTTTTGTTGAGTGTGTATATATATATATATATATATATATATATATATATATATATATATATATATATATATATATACACACACACACACACACACGCATTCACAACAATGTAACAATGTATTTTCATAACAGGAACAAAATTTTACAGTTGACTTGGCAGGATGTTATTACTGTTATTACTAATATTACAGTTCAGGTGAAAATCTTCTGCTTGTCTCTTTGTAAATATGATCGACTGTACATTACATTGGTGCCAATTCACTCAAAATTTACTATTTACTCTCAGTATTTCTCTTCTGTTGAGCAACATATGTGCAGTTTTAAAATCATGTCGTATATATATATATATATATATATATATATATATATATATATATATATATATATATATATATATATATATATATATGTGTGTGTGTGTGTGTGTGTGTGTGTGTGTGTGTGTGTGTGTGTGTGTGTGTGTGTGAAATGTGACTTGTTGCTTTTGTTAAATTGTTTATTCTACTCAAAAGCTAGAACCAAATAAATAAAGGAAATAATAATTCAGAAATGTAACTTATGTTAATCTATTGTTTGTTATAAGTAATAATAAATTATTCCAATCTATATATTATTGCCACATACTTTCATATTTCTTATCAGGGCATGATGTGTTGTGCAAATAACTGAAGTGACCGTCTTCTAGTTATCCTTATCAGACCAAACAAACGAGGGCGGAAATTCACAAAGACACTTGGATGTACTTCATCTAACTGAAAATAATTGCTCTCGTTTAAAAATAACACAAGTATTTTAAAAAGAATCCACTTCAACATATTTTTACAGCCAAGAAAATAATTGGCTCAATATAGTGTCATGATACGGTCTAATTCCATGGATCTGTTTCTGTTGTCATTCCGTCTGTCATTTGTAGTGGTTGAACTTCGGATTCAGGAGGAGCAGTGTGGTTTTCGTCCTGGTCACAGCACACTGGACCAGCTCTACACGCTCCATCGGGTGCTCGAGGGTTCATGGGAGTTCGCCCAACCAGTCCACATGTGTTTTGTGGATCTGGAGAAGGCATTCGACCGTGTCCCTCAGGGCACCCTGTGGGGAGTGCTCCGGGAGTACGGGGTCCTGGGGGCCTTTGCTAAGGGCTATCTGGACCCTGTACGACCGCAGCAGGAGCTTGGTTCGCATTGCCGGTAGTAAGTCAAACCTGTTTCCAGTGCATGTTGGCCTCCGCCAGGGCTGCCCTTTGTCACCGGTTCTGTTCATTATTTTTATGGACAGAATTTCTAGGCGCAGCCAGGGTGTAGAGGGGGTCTGGTTTGGGAACCACAAAATCTCGTCTCTGCTGTTTGCGGACGATGTGGTTCTGTTGGCTTCGTCAAATCAGGACCTTCAGCATGCACTGGGGCGGTTTGCAGCCGAGTGTGAAGCGTCCGGGATGAAAATCAGCACCTCCAAATCCGAGGCCATGGTTCTCGACCGGAAAAAGGTGCTTTGCTCTCTTCAGGTCGGTGGAGTGTCCTTGCCTCAAGTGGAGGAGTTTAAGTATCTCGGGGTCTTGTTCACGAGTGAGGGACGGATGGAGCATGAGATCGATAAACGGATCGGTGCAGCATCTGCAGTGATGCGGTCGCTGTATCGGATCGTCGTGGTGAAGAGAGAGCTGAGTAGGGGGGCAAAGCTCTCGATTTACCGATCGATCTACGTTCCGATCCTCACCTATGGTCATGAGATTTGGCTCATGACCAAAAGAACGAGATCACGAGTACAAGCGGCCGAGATGAGTTTCCTCCACAGGGTGGCTGGGTGCTCCCTTAGAGATAGGGTGAGGAGCTCGGTCACTCGGGAGGAGCTCGGAGTCGAGCTGCTGCTCCTCCACATTGAAAGGAGTCAGGTGAGGTGGCTCAGGCATCTCTTCCGGATGCCCCCTGGACACCTCGCTGGAGAGGTGTTCCGGGCACATTGGGAGGAGGCCCCAGGGAAGACCCAGGACACGCTGGAGGGACTACATCTCTCGGCTGGCTTGGGAACGCCTTGGGGTTCCCCTGGAGTAGCTGGGGGAGGTGTGTGTGGATCGGGAGGTCTGGGCGGTTTTGCTTGAGCTGCTGCCCCCGCGACCCGACTCCAGATAAAGCGGAAGAAAATGGATGGATGGATGGATGGATGGATGGATGGACGGATGGATGGATGGATGGATGGATGGATGGATGGATGGATGGATGGATGGATGGATTTGTAGAAGCTGCAGTTCTGTTATCATCCACTACACCATATTGACCTGAACCTCATTCCAACACAGTGATTATTCCTGGTGAACCAGCTTTCCTTAGTCAGGCCACAGTGTATTTTATAAAAACATCAGACAAAAGAGCCTGTTGTGTAAATGTTTGCTGTATACTCCATATTCTAATCCAATTACATTTTTTCTACAAATCTGATTGGTTAATCATGTGAGATTTCAGACTGTATAATACTGGAGTAACGGTAGCAAAATATTTATCCGTTTCAAATTTGGATGTATTACTCCGCGCCCTGACCTGTGTTCTGACGAGATGTCATTCCTGTCAAATGTCATTCCTGTCGTTCGCACGCATGTGCAATATTGTCGGGACACAGAACTGTTGATTTATGCGACGAGATGCACAATTAGAAAGAACACCGGCTGTGCGCACTGCTAGCTGTTAGCTCTGTTAGCTGTTAGCGCTATTAGCTGACAGCAAGCGAAAGTCGCATACTGCCGCCACCACCAAAATGGGTGAAATGGGTGAAAGTACTGATGTGGATTCTAATACACTGTTTCACATGTGATGGATTTGATGGATTTTCACATTTTATGGATTAGTCCGTGCTCTGACCGCTGTTGCAGCGACGCTGCATCACAGTAAGCCTCGCCGACCGAATTACCTACAGAAAAATAAACCGTGCAAATGATGGAATTGGATTAGAATGGGAATAACCCCTTGTGTCTGATGATTTGTGGCCGTTCATGCTGTTATACGGTCACAAATATCCGTTTTACTCCTCAAGCTCAGTTTGCAACCGTATAAACTGCATAAACATCCATAAATCATCAGACTCAACAGGGTTATTCCCTAAATAAAAGCACTTTTAATGACACTACAACTTATATAAAAGTGGCTGTAAATCATTTCAACATGTAATGATAGAAGCATATTCTCCTAGTAGCATGAAATGGTATAAGTGGTTTTTCCTTGTAGCATAAAATGTATAAGGGATTTCTCCTAGTCACGTGAAACAGTATAAGCGGTTTCTCTGTGAAACAATATAAGTGGGTACTAGTTGCGTGAAAAGGTATAAACAGTTTCTCCTGGTTGAGTGAACCAGTATAAGTGGGTTCTCCAAGTTGCATGAAAAGGTATAAGCCAAAGACATTCCAGAAAGGGTGAAGAGGGTGCAGGTTTTCTTTGCAGCCACTGACTTCAGCAGGTGATTTCACTGATGAACTCATCCCATCTGTTCAAAGTGATGTTAATCAGTGAAATTTTTTCTAGTAGCATGAAACTGTGCAGTCGGTTTCTTCTAGTAGCGTGAAACAGTGTAAGCGGTTTCTCCTAGTAGCACATAACAGGGTAAGCAGTGCCGGTTTCTCCTAGTAGCGTGAAATGGTGTAAGCGGTTCCTCCTAGTAGCGAAACAGTGTAAGCGGTTTCTCCTAGTAGCACATAACAGGGTAAGCAGTGCCGGTTTCTCCTAGTAGCAAAACTGTGTAAGTGGTTTCTCCTAGTAGCACATAACAGGGTAAGCAGTGCCGGTTTCTCCTAGTAGTGTGAAACGGTGTAAACGGTTTCTCCCAGTAGCGTGAAACTGTGTAAGCGGTTTCTCCTAGTAGCGTGAAATGGTGTAAACGGTTTCTCCTAGTAGCGTGAAACGGTGTAAGCGGTTTCTCCTAGTAGCGTGAATGGTGTAAGCGGTTTCTTCTAGTAGCGAAACGGTGTAATCGGTTTCTCCTACTAGCACATAACAGGGTAAGCGGTGCCGGTTTCTCCTTGTAGCGTGAAACGGTCGGTGTAAGCAATTTCTCCTAGTAGCGGGAAATGGTGTAAGCAGTTTCTCCTAGTAGCGAAATGGTGTAATTGATTTCTCCTAGTAGCACATAACAGGGTAAGCAGTGCCGGTTTCTCCTAGTAGCATGAAACGGTGTAAGCGGTTTCTCCTAGTAGCGTGAAATGGTGTAAGCGGTTTCTCCTAGTAGCGAAACGGTGTAATCGTTTTCTCCTAGTAGCACATAATAGGGTAAGCGGTGCCGGTTTCTCCTCGTAGCGTGAAATGGTCGGTGTAAGCGATTTCTCCTAGTAGCGTGAAATGGTGTAAGTGGTGTCTCCTAGTAGTGAAATGGTGTAATCGGTTTCTCCTAGTAGCACATAACAGGGTAAGCGGTGCCGGTTTCTCCTCATAGCGTGAAACGGTGTAAGTGATTTCTCCCAGTAGTGTGGTTTTTGTTGAAGCAACTGTTGTTTTGTTTCCATTTTTCATGCATTGAATTAAAAGATACAACATTCCTTCTGTGCACACAAAAGGCGTATTCTTCTCAAATTTTGTTCACCAATTTATTACAATACATCTTCGTGAGCACTTCACCTTTGCCAAAGAGAATCTGTCCAGCTGGCAGGTTTGGCGAATCAAAATGCTGAATAAACAACATGATTATTGCAGAGATGTGCGTCGGACTGGTCAGAGTCAAGGCTCACTCTAAGATGTTGCAGTTTGATCAAACAGCACAATGACACTGATGTCTGGTCCATCCCCACATCTCTAAAATAACCATTTATGTGCCGCGACAGGTGACACATGGGCATAGAAGTAAATATACATACGCATGTCTGTAATGGTGTTTTTTAAAACCAGATTCCGATCTACATGTTTCCAAATGGCTTCACCACTTGTCAACAAATTGTGTAACAATGCAGTCAGTGAACTGACCCAGACATGACCTCTTAAACCTAATGACAGAGCTGAAATACTCCGCCACGGCAACAGCAGACAAAAGCTAAATTCAGATTTTGATCAGGCCTTTGCACCACTCTCACTGGGCGGTTTTGCGGGTTGTACTTGATTTCGCATTTGACACTCAAACGATGCAAACTGCAAGTGATTTGAGTAATATCTGTAGTATCTTTTGAACAAATACGACTGAACGTAAGAACCCAAATGTATTATGGCTGTGCGACACTAACTTAGAAATTACATTGGTTTCGTTTGTAATTTTCTTTTATGTCTGTTATTGTCTGCTGGCTGAAGCGCCACAGTTAATGCGATTAAAGGTTTATTGGAGAGAAAAGCCTCTTATACCGACGCTGTCCAAAAAACCCACAACAGTGAAAATGCTCCCTCCTCCAAATGCCACTATCTCTCTACGCAGACATATGAACTGAAACCGCCCATTAAAAGAGGAGCCGGAGAAGTTCTCGATTCATTAATGAAGTTGAAGAAAATGGCAGCGGTGCGATGCCAATCACTACTGGTGATGCTTCTCTTGTGCACTACCTTAGCCAACTCCACATTCCAGTCTACCTTGGTGTTAGATATGGCTAAGCTACTGCTGGAAAACTACTGTTTCCCTGAGAACCTGGTTGGGATGCAGGAGGCCATCCAGCAAGCCATTAACAGTGGAGAAATCCTACAGATTACTGACAGGAAAACCTTGGCAAAAGTGCTCACGGACGGAGTGCAAGGGGCGCTGAACGATCCACGGCTGACTGTATCATATGAGCCAAATTTCGTCCAAGTGATGCCACCGGTGCTGCTGTCCTTACCCCAAGAACAGCTGATCCGGCTGGTGAGGAACTCTGTCAAACTGGATATCTTGGAAAATAACGTGGGATATCTGCGGCTAGATCGGATCATAGGAGAGGAAACCACAGCGAAACTTGGGTCCCTGCTGAGAAATAACATCTGGGACAAAGTTGCTCACACATCTTCTTTGATCTTTGACCTACGATACAGCACAACTGGAGACTTGTCTGGAGTACCTTTCCTAATCTCCTATTTTTCAGACCCCGGGCGCCTCGTCCATATTGACACAGTCTATGACAGACCCTCTAATACAACCAAGGAACTGTGGACGCTGTCATCAATAATGGGACAACGGTATGGGATGAAGAAGGATGTGATTATTTTGACAAGCAAGCGTACCGCGGGGGCTGCTGAGGCTGTGGCATACACACTAAAACATTTAAAGAGAGCCGTCATAGTTGGAGAGAGGACTGCTGGTGGGGCAGTAAAAGTCCGGAAGATTAAAATTGGCCGTTCTACCTTTTATATAACAATTCCAGTGGCAAGATCTGTAAGTTCAATCACCGGCCAGAGCTGGGAAGTTAGCGGTGTTTCTCCATCTGTCAATGTCATTGCCAAGGAAGCCCTGGGCAAAGCCAAGTCCCTTCTGGCTATAAGGAGTTCCATTCCAAAGGTGGTGCACAGGATCTCAGATGTAATTAGGAGGTTTTATGCATTTATGGACAGAGTTCCGGTTCTTCTTCAATGCCTGCAATCTATAGATTTATTATCTGTTGTTTCTGAGGAGGACCTTGCAGTCCAACTCAACCAAGATCTCCAGAATGTCTCTGAAGACCCATGACTGGTCATCAAACATGTACAAGACAGCACTGTCATCACTGAAGAGGATCAGGACAAAGTGCCAGATGATCTGGAATCATTAGAGACACTGTTCAAGGTGGAAATTTTAGCAGGCAATACTGGCTATCTCCGATTTGACAAATTTGTTGAAACATCTGCAGTTGATAATTTGGAAGAGTTCATGGCTAAAAAGGTGTGGGAGCCACTTAAAGATACTAAAAACCTGATCATTGATCTATGCTTTAACATTGGTGGGTCATCAGCCTTCTTAGCCGTTATGCTCTCTTATCTGCAGGACACGTCACAGAAACATCACTTTTTCACAATATACGACAGAATTCAGAACACCACAACAGCATATAACTCTGTGCCTGGAATTACAGGCTCAACTTATGGCTCCAACCGTGGGGTTTACGTGTTGACCAGCTACTACACCGCAAGTGTTGGTGAAGAGTTTGCCTACTTGACACAGTCACTGCATCATGCCACAGTCATTGGTGAAATTACGTCTGGGATCTCGATGCACTCAAAGACATTCCAAGTTGAGGGCAGGAACATTGCCGTCAGTGTTCCTTACATAAACTTTATCGACAACAGTGGGGAGTGCTGGCTTGGGGGTGGTGTCGTTCCTGATGCTATCGTGCTCGCTGAAGAAGCTGTAGCTCACGTTCATGAGATTATAGACTTTCACCAACAGCTTGGATCCCTTATAGAAGGAACAGTGCAGCTGCTGGAAAAATATTATGCAATTCCTGAGGTGGCAGTAAAGGTCAGAAAGGTACTGTTGAGCAAATGGACCAAGGGTTTGAATCTCTGGCATCACAGTTGACAGCGGACATCAAAGAGACTTCAGGTGATCACCGCCTCCATATATTCTATTGTGAAGTCGAGCCAGAGTCCCTTCAGGAAGTCCCAAAAATTCCAACAGTGGAAGAGGCAGGTTACATCATTGATACTCTGTTTAAAACTGAGATACTTCCAGGCAATGTGGGCTATCTAAGGTTTGATATGATGGCAGATATAGAGATGATAAAAGCCATTGGTCCCCAGCTCATAAAGCTGGTATGGCGCAAGATAGTAAACACAGATGCCCTGATCATTGACATGCGGTACAATACAGGTGGATATTCAACAGCAATTCCACTCCTGTGCTCTTATTTCTTTGATGCCGAACCTTTATGCCACCTTTACACCATCTTCGACCGCTCAACAACCACCATGACAGAGGTCACGACACTGCCCCAGGTCAGGTGTCAATGATATGGCTCTTCCAGGGATGTCTACATCCTCACTAGTCATATGATAGGATCTGCGGCTGAAGCGTTCACTCAAACTATGAAGGACTTGAATCGGGCCACGGTCATTGGGGAGCCGACCACTGGAGGGTCTTTATCAACTGGAACCTACCAGATCGAGGACACCATCCTATACGCTTCCATCCCTAACCAGATTGTTTTGAGCGCCATCACTGGGAAAGCCTGGAGCATTTCAGGGGTGGAGCCTCACATTATTGATCAGGCAAATGATGCTCTTCCCGTAGCACAGAGGATCACAGCAGCACGGCTGCCAGTGAGACAACAAGGGAAATAGTTCCTCGCGGTGTTCCCTTATTTTCTTTAACACCGATGAGTTGATTTGTCTTGTATCTAGTCATTTTGAGAGTCACATGACTTTGGCATCAGAGCAAATATCACAAACCACTCAAGATTGTAGATTTGTTTGTCAACAGGATTTTTGTAACTTGGAAGGTTTGGATTGTGACATTTTGAAGAGCTTCTGGATAGGAAGGGGAGAGCAAGCCAATTTTAAAATAACTTGGTGTGCATGAAACTGTATACAACTAAAATAATTATAAATTAAAGAAAAATGAAAAGTTTTGACGTATTAAAAGAAACCGAAGGACCGAAGGTGGTTGGGATGTAGCAACTTAACAACAGAGCTGATTGTAGTGTGAACATGAAGGGTATAATATAGATTTGGTGTCATGGCAGAAAGTTGTACAGTTTATTTTGTGCGACACAACACAACCCAGTACAGCCAGGAACCAAAGCAGCTCAGTGAGATGTTCAATACTGCAGAGGGCAGCATCAGCTCATCCTTTCAGTCAGACCTGACCATGGCCCAGGAAAACTCTAATTAATAATAATACGGAATTGCTAATCAGCTCAATTTTTCTTCAAGACACCACCAACAACAAAAGCTTCATCTAGTTGCTGCAGCTGAAATATATAAAACTTGCATTTAATAGTCAACAAAGAAAGTTTTTAATAAGTGTGCATGCGCTGCAAGATTTCACTTTCTAAAAGCATAGATTTTTGGAAAATATAAAATAATTTAGATGCATTAGAATCATATAGTTTGGAAACATTGTACTTTTTAATGTATTCTTGCAAAATACAATATTTGCTTCCATGTGTTTTAAATGCAAAACTCAAAATGCAAGTATGCAGTATGTGGAAATGCTATGTTATCATCATGTTAATAATCAGGTACAAATCAATGACCTACAGATGCATGAACACATGCGTCTATTAGACTATGTATGTAATATATTTATATTACTGAATGTTGCATCTTTTCTTAAGAACATATCAACCATCTCTCACTTTTGTGCTACGTTAGTTTACTGTTTACATGCTGTCAGTTTAAAGTTATTTTAGTGATTATTATATTATTTGATGTCAAATGTAAATGTATATTAAGTCATTGTAATTTTCAAAGTCATTGTTCACTTATTATGTCCATGGTGTTTTTTTTTCCCCCATACCTACAAATAATGACCACTAGGGGGAATAGTTGGCAAACAAACCTAACATAAATGTTGCAGCTACTCATATCCTATTGAGTTGACATATTGCAATTAAATGTTACATTTTTTAAAGCAATAAAGAATCCACATATCATGCTGTCATTGCTTATTTTGAGTTGTTTTGCAGTAGTTGCACATCAGATTCACAGTATTTCTGTAACATGGCAGAATTTTAGGACTTTTCCACTTACATACTGACAACAACAGGTCTCAGTGGAGGAAAGGTGAATTATCCCAACATCTCTTTCCAGATATTTGTCAATTACAATGTCCACTTTAATTGACACAAGGAGCTTAAAAAAAGGTTCTCGAAATACTTGGTTTTAATATAACCCCAGTATCTTTGGAAACCTTGGCAAGGTTGTTACTCACTTACAAATGCAGCCAGGATAATACGATTAGAGGTTTATTGTGGGTTAAATCCTCTTACGTGTGTTAACAGAAACCTTGCAGCCAAAACGGAACCACTTGAACAAGAACCTCTGTACAGAAGGAGGTTTTGCTCAACGACTGCCTCATTGATCCACGTCTGCCTGAACAATCAGAAATGGCAAAAGCTTTATTTTTGGCAACATTTCTGCTCGTTCTGGGAAATGTTCTCATCATCCATGCTGCAGTTTCTCCTAGCATCATCGTGGAGTTGGTGAAGATCATCGTAGACAATTACTGCTCTCCAGAGAAGCTGGAGGCGATGAAAGAGGCAATTGAAGCAGTCAAAGATAATGTGGAGATTCTAAATACAGCAGATTTGGAATCCTTTGCTAACACCCTCAGTGATGGAATCCAAAAAACGGTCGGTGACCCACGCCTCAAAATCACCTATGAGCCTAACTATACCCCTGTGGTGCCCCCAAAGATGCCTCCATTGCCACCTGAGCAGCTTGCCGCTGTCCTCCAGACTTCAATCAAACTTGACATTCTCGAGGGCAACATTGGTTACCTGAGGATTGATCACATCCTTGGAGAAGAGGCTGCTGACAAGGTTGGTGCTTTGCTGTTGGACCTGGTATGGAATAAAATCTTACCCACTTCCGGCCTGATCTTTGATTTGCGCTACACCAGCACAGGGGACATAACAGGAATCCCCTACATTGTGTCTTACTTTACGGAAGCCGAGCCTCTTATTCACATCAACTCTATTTACGATCGTCCCTCAAACACCACCACTGATCTCTGGTCATTACCCTCTCTGCTGGGGCAGAGATACAGCTTAAGCAAACCACTCATCATCCTTACCAGTAAAAACACAAGGGACATCGCTGAGGATGTCGTCTATTGCCTCAAGAACCTCAATAGGGCCACCATAGTGGGTGAGAAGACTGCTGGAGGCTCTGTGAAACTTGACAAATTCAAAGTGGGTGGCACAGATTTCTATGTATCAGTGCCAACTGCCATGTCCATCAACCCCATCACTGGCTCCACCTGGGAGGTTGTAGGAGTAACACCAGATGTTGAGGTCAATGCAGAAGATGCCCTAGCGACTGCCATTAAGCTCATCAACCTCCGTACCCAGGTCCCAGCCATCATTGAAGGATCTGCTACCCTGATTGCAGAAAATTATGCCTTTGAGGATGTCGGAGCTGATGTTGCCGCAAAGCTGAAAGAGCTTCTGGCAAGTGGGGAGTACAGCATGGTCGTCTCCAAGGACAGTTTAGAGGCAAAGTTGTCTGATGACTTGAAGAGGCTGTCTGGGGTCAAGACCCTGAAGACTACTAGCGACACCCCAGCCCTGCCACCACTGGTGAGACTTTTGCATATAAATGATTGTTTTTCATTGAGAGTAACTGCTTATGTTTAATAGACCTGTTCAAAATGTCAAATGTTACAAAATATTTTGAGCCACATGTTGTTCTTCCACTAATAAAATAAAAGATCTGAACCAAATTTTATTGTATTTGGATATTGTTTAGGGGTCCCCCACAAAACAACAATTTTCCCCAAACAAGCAAAAACGGTAAGACGACTTCCAGTAATGTTCTCCTCTGGGTGACCAGTCAACCACCACTTTTTGCAATTAGAAGCCATCACATGTACCTGTAAAAGAAAAAATAATGGCATCAGAGTCTTCTCCCATTAGGGTGACGTTGCCTTGCCAGCGGAGGGGGAAGAAAATGTGTCACTCTGGGGGACCTCTAAATCTTATCCGATTGAGTTAAAATTTGCTCTCCACCTATAAAACCCAGAGTGGAACAAAAACAACATGTGGCCCGAAGTCTCTCACAACTTTTATTTTTTTTCACTATACAACATGAACAGCACTAATGTTTTAACACAGTATTTTGTTTTATTTTGTTAGTTGTGTACATTTAAGTGGTTTTTTTTATGATAGAACTGCATACTGACGTGCTTTTAGCAACTTAATGTGGCAACTCAAGACAAAACTGCAGTTGAATTACATATATTGAATTAAACACCACAAACATACAGTAGATCAACAACAAAAACTGGCGTAGAACATACAAGAACAAAGACAATTGTAGTTGGGTTTCGTAATCAATGAATTTGCCTATTAATGTGGTAAAAGGGTGAATCCCAGTTGTAGTGTCTGTTAGAGCTTTCGATTACTTTAAATCACGTTATAAAAAATACCATTTCATAAGCAGCTACCTGCTTTGACTTATTGTCAAAGTGGTCTAAACTAACCTGAGCCTCATCTCAATGTGATCAGCAATGACTTTGACATTTCATTCCCACTGCACAAGCAGGGACTTCCGCCTTTCATATCGCCACAAATACCTGTCATTTAATATCAGTTCAACTATACGGCATAACTCTCACCACAATATTGAACACAATCAAAATGGCATGAAGGCAAAAGCAAAAAGCTAAGTTTAGTAAATTGTCTGCCTCTATAAAGAGATAAAGAGTGGGTAGATCAGTGGGATAGGAGTTGGGCAACCTTCCAATATGTAGCTCTGGGTTTGATTCCTGGTCATGCTACTCATCTATGTCCACATTTTGGTTCAGATCAAATTATTCCAATAAATGAAAGTGAACTTTGGGCTCATTGGAAAACTTAAGACTCTTGGTTTACTGAAACAGTAAATAAATGACTTCTCTCTTGGTGAGGATCCCAAAATACCAATGTAGAGCAGATAGCTCAGTGGGATAAGAGCTAGGCTACCAATATGTAGACCTGGCTTTGAGTCCTTGGACACTCTACCTGTCTGTGTCCTTGGAAAAGACACTTCATCTGCATTGTCTTATTCCACCCAGCTGTGGCTTTGGCTGGGGAATGAACCTGCGATGGCTTGGCATCTTGTCCAGGAGAAGTCAGCTTCATACTACAGTTATAAGCAACCATTGGGCCTCAAGACCTGTGTAGGACTTATTCTCAATAAAGACTTCAGGCCTAATTTATTAAGACAGCGTGCTGAGGGCTGCATCTTTTAAATATACAAAATAGCAGGTATAATTCCTTTAGCGCATTTGCCTTTATGAATATGCAATTTGGGGTTTGTCCATGGTGGTTTGTCCATGTGAGTGCACAAAACTCTGGGAGGTAGCATGTAAATAGGTGAGGTACTTTGCACACCCAACATGGTTTATCAAGGCGAAACAGAAATTTAGCAGGTGCTGACTGTATCTGTATTTTGCAAGTTTGAAACTGTTATTTCTTTCCCCATTTCTTTCCGTAATACTGCCCCTAACAAAGTACAAACTCGTACTATTCCACACTTTTAAATTTAATCAAAGTCACAGCAAAAAAAAAAAAAAAAAAAAAACCAGGCCTGGGCCCTGCAAGAACTTCTCTTACAGACAAGATCCGCTCTTACAGAACCAAGAACAATGGATGCAAACAGTTTTTATACAGGATTACATATGCGTGACAGAGGCGGACCTTATTTCGCAAAATCCTTCTCTTATTGGCCCCCCGTGGGCATTCAAGGGAGGTCCACCCCCCTGCCCGAGGCCCCGCAATAACAGGATGCATATGATTTATAATTGTAACCTAAGTGGTTAAATCCGGTTCTACATGCACATACCAAGAGAGATCAAAGGAAAGTGAGAATAAGAATGAAAACTAAAAGTATAATCCTAAATAAAATAACTACCTTAATACCAAAACAAGTACAGAAAACAAATACAGAAAACCAGAATTGAACACAGAAATACGAGGTCTGTGAGAAAAGTATCCGACCTTTTTATTTTATGCAAAAAATATATGGATTTGATTCATATGTTTTTACATCAGCCAAGCTTGAACCTTCGTGCGCATGCGTGAGTTTTTTCACGCCTGTCGGTTGCATCATTCGCCTGTGGGCAGTCTTTGAGTGAGCACTGGTCCACCCCTCTCGTCGTCTTTTTATTGTGAGGAAATGGCGGAATGATTTGGGCTTTGTTCCATCAGAATTTTTTCAGAAACTGTTAGAGACAGGCAGCTGGAAACCATTCAGAAAATTCACATGGCTTTCAGTGAAAATTTTAATGGGCTTCACAGAGATTAAGGAGTGTTACTACCGCTTTAAGGACGGCCCACAATGGCGCACAGCGCGCCGCGCTCCGGGCTGCGATCGACAGGCAGAAACGACCATTTCATTTCTAAACGGATGGCTGTGTGGATGTGGGACCATCGTGTGCAATTTCTCTGGTTATCACAAGAGCTGGACATCAGCCATTTTCCGGCAGATTTCACTTTTAATAAGAGATTTTGTCATGGAAAGCCGTGCGGAGGCTTTGCGCGTCACGACGGATTCGCTGATGGAGCGAGACAAAGAACACCTCCGTTTTGGAGTGTCAGAGGACAAGTTGGGACAAGTGTCAGAGGACAAGATGGTTTCCACCTGCCTGTCTCTAACAGTTAGTCTGATGGAACAAAGCCCAAATCATTCCGCCATTTTCCTCGCAATGAAAAAACGACGAGAGGGGTGGACCAGTGCTCACACAAAGCCTGCCCACAGGCGAATGACGCAACCGACAGGTGTGAAAAAACTCACACATGCGCACAAAGGTTCAAGCTTGGCTGACGTAAAAACATATGAATCAAATCCATATATTTTTTGCATAAAATAAAAAGGTTGGATACTTTTCTCACAGACCTCGTATATCTAACAAAACCTTGGTGTTAATTTACTGCGCTTGACAGACTGTTGTTTCACCAACGCAGAGACCCACAGCCTCCTTGTACACAGAATTAAAATTTGTTGGGCATATTTAAAGATGTTAACGGTTTATCTCCTGTGTATTTCTTTAAGAACACATGACTCCATATGTAACAGGTGGATGAGACACACACACACACACACACCTTGGGGTCTATGTGGGATGATGCATGCACATCTGTACACGCTGCATGCACATTTTTCCGCGTGCATTACTGTGCGCACTCTGTGCACACAGACAGCCGTGTATGGTGCTGATAGAACGCAGCATCCTAAGTAAACCTCTTGCTGAAATCTGTATCGAGATGTGACCTGTGGGTTGTTTTTCTTGCCAGAATTATTCTCCAGAGATGTACATCGAGCTGATCAAAGTCTCCTTCCAGACCGATGTGCTCGAGAACAACATCGGCTACCTGCGTTTCGACATGTTTGGAGACTTCGAGGAGGTCAAGCCCATTGCACAGATTATCGTTGAGCATGTCTGGAACAAAGTTGTCAACACTGATGCTATGATCATCGACCTCAGGTGGGTAATCCTACTGACGGAGGCCAAAACGTATTGTGTCTATCTGACAAATTGGCTCGAGCTCATCAGTAAATGTGCACAGGACGTGCAGTCAATGTGGTACCAGTCTACATTTGATTTAACAATGATTTAGCTTTTTTGCTTGTTTGTGCAACTTCTATTTTATTCATTTTTATGACTGTCAAAACAACAACAAAAAAGGAATGTTCAAGGCATTTTCCATGGAGGTGAAAATTTGAAATTTGTTTGTATCCAACTGTATTTTCAGGAACAACCTTGGAGGTCCAACAACAGCCATCGCAGGCTTCTGTTCTTACTTCTTTGACACAGACAAACAGGTCTTGTTGGACAAGCTGTATGACAGACCATCTGGAACCACCACTGAGCTCTGGACCCTCTCTGAACTCACTGGTAATTTCACTGGAAATGAAATCAAAAAGACGAGTGGCCAATGAAGTGCAGAAAGTACTGGAGGATATAAAAATAATAATAATAATAATAATAATAAATAATGCTCTGCAAAAGACTAGCAGCCTGTCCAGGGTGTCCCCCGCCTCTCACCCTGTCACTGCTGGGATAGGCTCCAGCCCCCCTCGTGACCCTTAGTTGGAGTAAGCGGGTATCAAAAATTAATGAATAAAAACATTTTTAACACTTTAACACCAACAAAGTGCTGCACAAAACAAAACAATAAAAACAACACACCATCACTAGCTAATAATTAAAAATTAAAACAATGAATGATTGATGATGAATGATTCAGGAACAATGTGTTTCTTGGTTTTTTAATCTATAGGCAGCTTCCCATATAATTGTTATGCAAAAGTAGAGAAAAAGGTTTTCTTCTATAAATTATACAGTCTGGCATTTTTGCCCTTCTTGGGGGCCCTGGGGGGCCCTCAGGTATTTAATCAGAAAATTTCATCTTACCATGTCCAGACTGTGCCCCAAGGATCATCTTTACCAAATTTCAGAAACATTCATTGAACAATTTGGTCAGAAAATCATCAGAATGCTCTCCACGCATGAATCTTGATACCATCAGTCCTGGGGATCACTATAGAGGGTTTTCATGTGACGTATCGGTCACGTCATTTTGTGTCCCGCGGCCATTCTGGATTACGACGCGGTGGCCGCTGTGATTACACTTTGTGCATTTGGCGAACAATTGCAGAAGTTTCAACGTCGGTGTGAAGAAGCCTCACGGCACCGTGGCACTGTGAGAGATCCGCCACTAACAGAAATCCACTGCTCCCAGAATTTTATTTTATTTTATTCGGCAATAAAATTATATAACAATACATAAAAATACTGCAGAGGATAACACAAGAACGCTTCCAATACGGATGCTTATTTGCATTGTGGTCCTCGAGCACCAAACTGCTGATCCACAAGCTGCCCTTCCAGCGCCTGGTGAGAGAAATCACTCAGGACTTTAAGACGACCTCCGCTTTCAGAGCTCCGCTGTGATGCTCTGCAGGAGGCCGGCGAGGCTGACCTGGTCGGCAGCTTCCTAGTTCACAATATCGCAGTGTGACACGGTCGGCCAGTTCGTTACATTAACACTAAACTCAGTATCTGGTATAAGATACGGATCCACTGAACCAACTGCTACACATCTATCACGATAAATAGCTTTATCTCGAGGATTTAAAGCCTCGTAATAACCGGACATTCTCTTCATTTTTCTATCACGCGTCAGCCTCCTTGTAATCCAGAATGGAGACGGCACCTGTCCTGCAGCAAATCGGTCACGTGATTGAAAACCCTCTATACAAATTGTGATTCAAGGTTTGGTTGGGCCAGAGAAGATTTTCAAATTTCAAAGTTGGCTGCAGTGTTCTTACATCTGGGAATGGCTGACCTTGAGGTTTTGCTTTTTATCTTCTTGGCCCATTTTTACATAGCCTTTTATAGTTCTGTATCATCATGTCCTCCAACCTCGTCCTCCTCCTTTCTTCAACCATTTCCACTTGTTGTCATTGCTATTTTATTCCCTTTTCTGACTTCATCCTCTTTCTCAGGCAAAAGCTACGGTTCCAAAAACGGCCTGATCATCCTGACTAGTGGCGCGACTGCCGGCGCCGCTGAGGAGTTTGTTTACATCATGAAGAAGCTCGGCCGCGCAATGATCGTCGGCGAAACCACCGCCGGGGCAACCCACCCACCCAAGACATTCCGTGTTGGCGATACGGATATCTTCCTCAGCATCCCCACCGTCCACTCCGATACTGCAGCTGGTCCGGCCTGGGAGGGCGCTGGTGTGGCGCCCCATATTCCCATTTCAGCTAACGCTGCCCTAGAAACTGCTCAAGGCATCCTCAGCAAACACCTCACAGGCTGAGTGAATCTCAAACCCAGTAATGATTTAACTTCCCAATGGTTCCAAGATCAGAACTAAGAGTTGTTTATGAAGTATTACAAATAAAGCATTAAGTGTAATCTGTTGTTCTCTGAATATATAGACTTTTAGCCAGATAATAATGCAGAGGAAAGGTTTTGAAGCTGAATTTAGTTATATTCTGTTGTCTCTTAGATGTTACTCTCAAAGAGAAAATTTGCTGTTAGGGAGTTAAAATAACACAGAAAAGCAAATTCTTTATATAAGTGGGTGTGAATGTGCTCCTGTTGAATTATGTGATTAAGAAAGCCTTTAAAAAGTATAAAGGAACAAAATCGACAAATAGATCAACTGAAACCAAGATAGATATTAATTTACTAGAGCAGATACTTTGAAATGTGTGTAAATGTACTTGCTGGAGCTGATACTTTGAAACAGAGGTGGGACGAATTCACTGTCAAGTCATTCTCAGTCATCAATCTGCAAGTCCCAAGTCAAATCTCAAGTCAGCTTGCAAACAACTGGTAGTCATTATGACTTGAGACTTGCTGATTCATGACTTGAGAGTGATTTCATCCCACCTCTGCTTTGAAATGTGTGTAAATGTACTTGCTGGAGCTGATACTTTGAATTGTGTGTAACAGTACTGGCTGCTGTTGTAGAACCATAATGTCTTCACTGTGATTGCTAAATATTTTATCTCCTTCACATGATCAACTTATTTTCATTTGAAGACACTTGAGTTGTGTCCAGTGGTGAGATACAATAAGGAAATTAAAATATTTAATATAAAGCATGTGTTCAATTTATGTTTACATAAATAGAGTAGGAGAGAAATCAATAATTTGTGTCAATTTATGTAGAGCATTTTGCAGCGCATAAGACGCAAGGTTTTTGTTATTAGTTTAGGAGGTTCTGTGGCTTAGACTACGGAAAAAAAATCACACATTCATTATTAATAATAACAATTATTATAATGACTGTTGTTTATACTGTGATTATAACAAAGTATCCAAGAAAATGGGTCTGTACATATAGGGTGGGCCAATAAAATGTTACCACTTTTTGATCGTACACAAGTTTTTGAAATGAGAACTTATTCGAAGATTTTATTTACAGACTTGTAACAGAAGCATCAAATTAACATTTGATACCAAAGTTTCCCACTTTGTCTCTTGTTTTCCGCACAGTTCAATAATTGATGACGTTCAATTCACGCTCCTCTTCTTTGGATTACAGCTGCAACACACACACTGAAGTTTGTGATGACATTGCCACACATCTCAAGAGGGATTCCCTGAATATCCTGACGGATGTTGGTCTTCAGGGCCTCAACAGTCTGTGGGTTGTTGTAGTACCCTCTTTAACTGTACGAATTAAAAAAGTGGTAACACTTTATTGGCCCACCCTGTAAACACCTCAACGACTGAAAGTATGAGTATTGGCACCCCACTTGACTTCTTTACAGATGATGTCAAGTACTTCGGTTGTTATCCAAAGACTGTATGATGAATGAAGAGATTAATGTATGAATACAGAGTGCATCTTGTGTTGTTGGACACTTGTAAGAAAGTGTTTGACTGTCAAGATCTAACTCCAATGAAAAAAATGAAAGTCTATGACTACCCCTATTCTTTTGTATGGCAACCAAACATGGACCCAGTTCAGAACTATCCAGCAACGCCATCTTAGGTCTATACTCTGACTCAGATGGGACCACTTTATATCAAATGAGGAGGAAAAAACAAAACAATGTTGAAGATATAGAGATCAAATTAGCCAGAAATTGCCTTTGGTGGATGGGGCATGTTGGCCATATGGATGACGACCAGCCAGGTAAAGCCTTACTATATGGTGAGTTGGCTGATGGAAGAAAAGTTGTTCGGCCATAAAAGTATCCTCAAGCGTGGGAAGGTTTTGGAAGAGTGGAGTTCTGAGGTTAATGATCACAGCAAGTAGAGTAACCCTCAACATCTGCCGCAAGACTGACATTAAAAGAAAAGAAGACCAAGAAAGAAAGCTTGCAAAGCTCTTATTTATAAATCTAGGTTTAGCTTATTAGTTGTTGGGGGTCACAAATATAACTTGTTTGAGCATCTGATTCTCCACTTGCTCAGGATATTACGCATTGCCAAGTTTTTGAAATGAGAACTTATTCGAAGATTTTATTTACAGACTTGTAACAGAAGCATCAAATTAACATTTGATACCAAAGTTTCCCACTTTGTCTCTTGTTTTCCGCACAGTTCAATAATTGATGACGTTCAATTCACGCTCCTCTTCTTTGGATTACAGCTGCAACACACACATTGAAGTTTGCGATGACAAGAATAAAAATCAGCCGTATTACTTTGTCACTATACAATATATAGGCATCCTGGCCCATATTCTGAATTCTTAGATGAATTTGGTGCGTTCATCTCTAACTTGTCAACGAGTGCGGATAACATTCTGATCATTAGTGACTTTAACGTTCATATAAATAAGCCTTCTGATCCCTTCTGCAAATCATTTATGGAAATTGTGGATGCATTAGGATTTCGGCAATGCATACAGGACTCGATGCACATTAGTGGAAATACCCTGGATTTGGTTCTTGTACGTGGTATTGCTGTCACAAATATTGACATCATGCCTCTTACATCAGTGGTCTCTGATCACTCACTTATTAAGTTTACAGTTTCGGTGCTGTGTTTAGTGGAACAACAACAGTGATGCATCAACTCCTCAACTACGACTGAACTGAAAGCTAGACTGCCTGATGTCTTAGCTTCACATTTGGCAAATACCCAATCATTAGGCAGTCTTGTGGATAGTTTAAACTCAGTGCTCAAACTTCACTCGACATGATTGCGTCACCTTTGTTAAAATCACACACCCCCAAAACAGCCACCTTGGTTCAATGATTACCTGTGTGACCTCAAGCATAAGGCTAGAGGTCTAGAACGGAAATGGCGTTGTTCAAAATTAGAAGAATTCCACCTTGCGTGGCGTGATGCTATCTTAGACTATAAGCATGAACTACTGGCTACAAAGCAGAGCTATTACTCTGATTTGATTAATAAAAACAAGCATAACTCAAAGTCCCTGTTCAACACGGTGGCAACACTTATTCATGGACAACCACCTGTAGTTCCCTCTCCTTTTACAGCACGAGATTTCCTGGATTACTTTGAGAAGAAAATAGAAGGCATCAGGTTAAACATATCCCAGCATGCCTTAACCCAGCCACTACACCCTGCTATTGAGGTGGGCGTCATCACTTAGGTATTACCTAGATTTACAGAATTTGAAAGTATCTCTCTAGGCATGTTGATGAAACTCGTAACATCAACAAAAAGCACAACCTGTTTATTTGATCCTATACCAACAAACTGTTTAATGACCTGTGGTCCACGCTTGGGCTGACTGTGCTGGAAATTATTAATCTTTCTTTAACTTCTGGATCTGTTCCTAAATGTTTCAAATCTGCAGTTATTAAACCATTACTTAAGAAACCTAATCTTGACCCTAGTGTATTGAAAAACTGTTGGCCGATATCAAATCTATCATTTTGCTCTAAAATTCCTGAAAAAGGCAGCTCGTGGACTATTTTACTGAGAATCATCTCTGTGAGCCACTGCACTCTACTTTTAGAAAATATCATTCCACAGAGACGGCTCTCATTAAAGTGGTGAATGATTTGCTTGTAATGGATTGGACACCCACTATGGTTCTTGT
The DNA here is from genome assembly GCF_902500255.1 of Thalassophryne amazonica. Lineage (NCBI taxonomy): Eukaryota > Metazoa > Chordata > Actinopteri > Batrachoidiformes > Batrachoididae > Thalassophryne > Thalassophryne amazonica. Next base: position 67,032,423 of record NC_047120.1, on the reverse strand, counting down.
GCTGTTAGATCTCAGTGCTGCATTTGATACAGTGGATCATCATAGTCTACTTGATAGGCTGGAAAATCATTTTGGGATTACTGGGAGTGCCCTTGCATGGTTGACGTCATACTTGACCAGTTGTTCTCACTGTGTTTTATACAGTAACACTACCTCTAACCTTAGTGACATAAAATTTGGGGTTCCACAAGGGTCCGTCTTAGGCCCCCTGCTTTTCAGCCTTTATGTAGTACCCCTTGGGCACATATTTCGGTGCTTTGGGATTACCTTTCACTGCTATGCTGATGATACTCAGTTATACATACCAATAACTGCTAGTAATCTCATCCACATAAAATCCTTAGAAGATTGCCTTGCATCAGTGAGAAGCTGGATGTCTAGAAACTTCCTACTTTTAAACCCTGATAAGACTGAAATGATGGTTCTTGGTCCAGTGAGACATCGGCATCAATTTGACCAGCTAACACTTAGCCTAGGCTCGTGTGTCATACATCACACTGACAAACTGAGGAACCTTGGGGTAATTTTTGATCCTATGTTGTCCTTTGGCCTCCACATTAGAAATGTTACGAGGACTGCTTTCTTCCACTTGCGAAATATAGCAGATTCGTCCCATCCTGTCTATGGCTGATGCTGAGACCCTGATCCATGCGTTTATCTCTTCTAGACTGGACTACTGCAATGTTTTATTTTCTGGTTTACCGCAGTCCAGCATTAGGGCTCTCCAACTGGTTCAAAATGCTGCTGCCAGACTTTTGACATGAAGCAGAAAGTTCAACCACATTACACCCATTTTGGCATCCCTTCACTGGCTTCCTGTCCCAGTGAGATCAGATTTTAAGGTTCTGCTACTAGTCTATAAAATTGTTCATGAAATGGCACCTCCCTACCTAGCTGACCTAATTAAACCTTACGTACCGGCCCAGGCCTTGAATTCTCAGGGTGCAGGACTACTTTGTGTCCCTAGGGTGAATAAGAAGTCTGCAGGTCACAGAGCTTTCTCTTATCGTGCCCCTGTTCTGTGGAATGATCTCCCTGCGTCAAAAAAAAGTCAGATTCAGTGGAGACTTTCAAGTCCAGACTTAAGACACACTTATTTTCCCTTTCATATGGCTAGCATACTGGCATAGTATAGTTCTATGCTTTTTATTCTTTTAATTTATTTTATTAGGAAATAAAGCATGCCGCGGCATCAACTTACCTAATTCTGGGTCTTTTAGTGAAGCTTAGGGCTAGTGGCCGGCGATCACCTCAATATTTCTTCTGTTTTTCTTGTTGATTAATGCTGGCACATTATACTGTATTCTTGTCTTTCTGATGCTTGATTCTGTTTTTTCTCTCTGTTTAAGGTGCAGCTCCATCCAGAGATGGGTGTGGTATTTGTGCTGCAGACCCTCCTGTCCTGTGCACCAACAGCTTTTCCTGTATATTTGTTTGTGAAATGTTCTAATAAAGTCCTGGCCTTTCCAGACTAAAGCAGACATGAGCACAAATGGGATTTGATGAGTTTGTGATTATTTCATTGTGGAAATAGAATTAAAAAGGTTATAATAATAATTTTAAAGATAGAAGTCCAAGGTGCAGGATTACTGGTCTTTGGTGGGAGCCTTTTCTTTAAACATACAGTTGTGCTCATAAGTTTATATACCCTGGCAGAATTTTAGATTTTTTGGCAATTTTAGAGGAATATGAATGATGACACACTATTTTTTTCACTCCATGGTTAGTGGTTGTGTGAAGCCATTTACTGTCAAACAACTGTGTTTACTCTTTTTAAATCATAATGACAACAGAAACTAACCAAATGACCCTCATCAAAAGTTTACATACTGATTTTTGACCTAATAACATGCACAGCCGTTGACAAAGGGTTTGAATGGCTACTAAAGGTACCATCCTCACATGTGATTTGTTGCTTGTAGCTAATCAGTGGGCGTGTATAAAAGGTCAGTGAGTTTCTGGGCTCATGACAGACCCTTACATATTTCATCCAGTGCTGCACTCCAATTTTGCTGTTCTGAGTCATAGGGAAAGCAAAAGAATTGTCAAAGGATCTGCTGGTAAAGTTACTTGAACTGTATAAAACACGGCAGGGATGTAAAAAGATCTCCAAGGGACTGAGAACGCCACTCAGCAGTGTTCAAACTCTAATTAAGCCACAGTCACAGTCTAATAACCCTAACCCTAACCCTAACCACAGTCAGGTAGGCCAACAAAAAATTTCCGCAACAACTGCCAGGAAGATTGTTCAGGATGCAAAGCAAATCCCCACAAATTACTTCAACTAAAATACAGGACTCTTTGACAAAAAGTGGTGTGGCTATTTCAAGATGCAGAATAAGGAGGCACTTGAAAAATGGGCTGTATGGTTGAGTCACCAGAAGAAAGCCATTACTATGCAAATGCCACAAAGTATCCCGCTTACAATACGTGAAAGAGCACAGAGAACAAAGTCATTTGGATGAGACCAAATGGAACTTTTGGCCCCAATCATAAACATTACATTTGGAGAGAGTCAACAAGGGACTATGATGAAAGGTACACCATTCCTACTGTGGATTGCTGATGTTTTGGGGATGTGTAAGCTACAAAGGCAAAGGAAACATGGTCAAAATTGATGGCAGGATGAATGCAGCATGTTATTAGAAAATAGAGGAGGAAAATTTGCACTCATCAGCCCAAAAGCTGCGCATGGGACATACTTGGATGTTCCAACATGACAACAATCCAAAACACAAGGCCAAGTCGACCTGTCACTGGCTACAGCAGAATAAAGTGAAAGTTCTGGAGTGGACATCTCAGTATTATTGAGCCACTCTTACGGTGCCTGCTCCCAGACCACCAATAACCAGCAAAAATCTATTTAAGCATAAAAATTAAAAAAGAAAAAATAATATAGCACCTTCAACTACACCACAGACTAAAACAGTTAAATGTGGTCTATTAAACATTAGGTCTCTCTCTTCTAAGTCCCTTTTAGTAAATGATATAATAATTGATCAACATATTGATTTATTCTGCCTTACAGAAACCTGGTTACAGCAGGATGAATATGTTAGTTTAAATGAGTCAACACCCCCGAGTCACACTAACTGCCAGAATGCTCATAGCACGGGCCGGGGCGGAGGATTAGCAGCAATCTTCCATTCCAGGTTATTAATTAATCAAAAACCCAGACAGAGCTTTAATTCATTTGAAAGCTTGACTCTTAGTCTTGTCCATCCAAATTGGAAGTCCCAAAAAACAGTTTTATTTGTTATATCTATCGTCCACCTGGCCGTTACTGTGAGTTTCTCTGTGAATTTTCAGACCTTTTGTCTGACTTAGTGCTTAGCTCAGATAAGATAATTATAGTGGGGCGATTTTAACATCCACACAGATGCTGAGAATGACAGCCTCAACACTGCATTTAATCTATTATTAGACTCAATTGGCTTTGCTCAAAATGTAAATGAGTCCACCCACCACTTTAATCATATCTTAGATCTTGTTCTGACTTATGGTATGGAAATTGAAGACTTAACAGTATTCCCTGAAAACTCCTTTCTATCTGATCATTTCTTAATAACATTTACATTTACTCTGATGGACTACCCAGCAGTGGGGAATAAGTTTCATTACACTAGAAGTCTTTCAGAAAGCACTGTAACTAGGTTTAAGGATATGATTCCTTCTTTATGTTCTCTAATGCCATATACCATAAACTTTAACTAGTAATGACTTCATGACTTTCTTTGCTAATAAAATTCTAACTATTAGAGAAAAAATTACTCATAACCATCCCAAAGACGTATCGTTATCTTTGGCTGCTTTCAGTGATGCCGGTATTTGGTTAGACTCTTTCTCTCCGATTGTTCTGTCTGAGTTATTTTCATTAGTTACTTCCTCCAAACCATCAACATGTCTATTAGACCCCATTCCTACCAGGCTGCTCAAGGAAGCCCTACCATTAATTAATGCTTCGATCTTAAATATGATCAATCTATCTTTATTAGTTGGCTATGTACCATAGGCTTTTAAGGTGGCAGTAATTAAACCTTTACTTAAAAAGCCATCACTTGACCCAGCTATCTTAGCTAATTATAGGCCAATCTCCAACCTTCCCTTTCTCTCAAAAATTCTTGAAAGGGTAGTTGTAAAACAGCTAACTGATCATCTGCAGAGGAATGGTCTATTTGAAGAGTTTCAGTCAGGTTTTAGAATCCATCATAGTACAGAAACAGCATTAGTGAAGGTTACAAATGATCTTCTTATGGCCTCAGACAGTGGACTCATCTCTGTGCTTGTGCCTGGCCTCTAGTAATACTGTGAGAAATCTTGGAGTCATTTTTGATCAGGATGTCATTCAATGCGCATATTAAACAAATATGTAGGACTGCCTTTTTGCATTTGCGCAATATCTCTAAAATTAGAAAGGTCTTGTCTCAGAGTGATGCTGAAAAACTAATTCATGCATTTATTTCCTCTAGGCTGGACTATTGTAATTCATTATTATCAGGTTGTCCTAAAAGTTCCCTGAAAAGCCTTCAGTTAATTCAAAATGCTGCAGCTAGAGTACTGACAGGGACTAGAAGGAGAGAGCATATCTCACCCATATTGGCCTCTCTTCATTGGCTTCCTGTTAATTCTAGAATAGAATTTAAAATTCTTCTTCTTACTTATAAGGTTTTGAATAGTCAGGTCCCATCTTATCTTAGGGACCTCATAGTACCATATCACCCCAATAGAGCGCTTCGCTCTCAGACTGCAGGCTTACTTGTAGTTCCTAGGGTTTGTAAGAGTAGAATGGGAGGCAGAGCCTTCAGCTTTCAGGCTCCTCTCCTGTGGAACCAGCTCCCAATTCAGATCAGGGAGACAGACACCCTCTCTACTTTTAAGATTAGGCTTAAAATGTTCCTTTTTGCTAAAGCTTATAGTTAGGGCTGGATCAGGTGACCCTGAACCATCCCTTAGTTATGCTGCTATAGACTTAGACTGCTGGGGGTTCCCATGATGCACTGAGTGTTCTTTCTCTTTTTGCTCTGTATGCACCACTCTGCATTTAATCATTAGTGATTGATCTCTGCTCCCCTCCACAGCATGTCTTTTCCTGGTTCTCTCCCTCAGCCCCAACCAGTCCCAGCAGAAGACTGCCCCTCCCTGAGCCTGGTTCTGCTGGAGGTTTCTTCCTGTTAAAAGGGAGTTTTTCCTTCCCACTGTTGCCAAGTGCTTGCTCACAGGGGGTCGTTTTGACCTTTGGGGTTTTTACGTAATTATTGTATGGCCTTGCCTTACAATATAAAGCGCCTTGGGGCAACTGTTGTGATTTGGCGCTATATAAATAAAATTGATTTGATTTGATTTGACTCTTGGGTGATCTCAAACGTGCAGTTCATGCAAGACAGCCAGGAATTTACAGGAACTGGAGGCATTTTGCCAAGAAGAATGGGCAGCTTTACCATCATAGAAAATAAAGAGCCTCATCCACAACTACCACAAAAGACTTCAAGCTGTCATTGATGTTAAAGGGGGCAATACACGGTATTGATAACTGGGGTATGTAAAGTTTTGATCAGGGTCATTTGGGTAGTTTCTGTTGTTAAAAAGGGTAAACATACAACCCCAGTATGATTAAAAAAGAGTAAACACAGCTGTGTGACAATAAATGCCTTCACCCAACCACTAACCTATTTATTCATATTTTTGTGTTATTCATATTCTCTGGAAAATGCCCTCACCCCCCCCCCCCCCCAAAAAAAAAAACAACTCAAAAATTCCACTACAGTATGTAAACTTATGAGCACAACTCTATGACAGATATCAGTATTCAAGCGTATATAGATTTTCTATGGCTTTATTTTTGTGGCACTTTTTGGGACACCCTGTACTTGATGGCATTGTCCTTGATGGATGGATGGTCTCGCCTTGTATGAGCAGACTGTACTTGTCAGTGTTTTTGACATGTTGTCCTTTCTAATAATCATGCTCCTTGATTTTCTTGGCTTGAATGTCGTTCTCGCCCATGTTCCCACAACATCAAGCTTTGCTAAGACCCACCTTGCCTGCACATGCGATGTTGCGATTGTTGGGTCATCCACATAACCACAGATCGCTGGTTGTCAGACCCCTGAGTCCATCACTGGGCCTCTGGTTTCCTTTTCTCCTGTTTTGACGATGAGGTTCAACCCATGACAAACAGGATGGGGGGACTGTGCATCCAGTGGCAATCCCTCTCTGTATACGCTGCCACCATGTGAAAGGTCTCTGGGAAGATGTGGGAGGGAAAGGTCTTCAGGAAGATGGCGTGATACAGGTGTGTGGGGCAAACTGATTGGTCCTCTTCAAATTGTCTATTTTTGTGTTTAACTGGTTCTGTAATCTAAGAGAGGAGAGGTTTCAAGCATGTCATGCTCAATCACATGTCCTGAGGACACCTGCTCCCTAAAGCCAGTTTGAACCAGTTTGACAGTCCATATATGGAGGTATTTGAGGTGTTTTTCAGTCCTTGGTGTGCCATCATGCAGACAGCGAGAAACCACAGTTCTAATATCAGCACAGTCAAAAGTTTCAGTTCTAATGTCACATCAGAATCCAGTCAACAGCAGTAATATATTTGACCTTTTCATAAAGATAAAACATTATTCCCATAAATCATTCAAAAGTATTTCCAAAAAATTAATTGCACTCTAGAAAACATCAGTATGGATTTCAGCACCATAGTGTAATCATCAGATCCTTAAACATATTATAGCAGAATCATCGCGCCGACATCAAATAATGACTTTATTCAAAGTGGTCGATGCCTGACTTATTTAAACCAGCATATTACACCTACAGGAAGTCAACAACACATGTCAGCAGTTACACATAATCAATACAATTCATCATAAGCACATACGAGGTCTATTAGATAAGAAACCAACACACTTATTTTTTTTTAACTATATGGATTTGAATGACGTGCGATTACACCAATCATGCTTGAACCCTCGTGCGCATGCGTGAGTTTTTTCACACGTATCGGTGACGTCATTTCCCTGTGGGCAGGCCTTGAGTGAGATGTGGTCCCGCCCTCTCGGCTGAATTCCTTTGTTTCACACGCTGCTCGAGACGGCGCGCGTTGCTTTATCAAACTTTTTTCTGGACCTGTGAGGGATATCCGAGTGGACACTATTCAAGAAATGGTGTTCAAGAAAGGGTGTTTCTGTTGCTGTAAGGACTTCCCATGGAGCGGGACGTCGCGCAGCGCTTCCAGGCGCCGTCGTCGGCCTGTTTCGACCTGAAAACATCCTAATTTAAGGCTTAATTCACCCAGGACATCGTGAGAGAACAGAGAAGATTCAGAAGAGGCCGGCATGAGGACTTTATGCGGACATTCTGTTGTGTGGGCCGCTGAAGAGGAGGTACTGCTGGCCCACCACCACCAGAGGGCGCCCTGCCTGGAGTGCGGGCTCCAGGCACCAGAGGGCGCTGCCGCCTCACAGGAGCAGCCGGGGTGACAGCTGTCACTTATCACCTACGACAGCTGTCACCAATCATCTGATCTTCAGTGGTATATCAGCAAGATGACATCTCCACCTCTTTGCCGAGATATCGCTCTACCAAGGAGGTAAAGTGCTCAGCCGACTGTGTTGTCTTCCTGACATTAATACTTTGTTACTTTGTGCGTTGGATAGCAGACATTTCTTCCGACGAGAGGTGGAGGTGGTTTTTCCACCATACGTGTTGCTGGGTGCAAACGCACCCACATTTAACTGTTTTTGTTCCTCTCCAGCAGTACCAGATCCGACAAGCGGAGGCAGTGGCCACCTGGGAGTTCGGGACTTGGCGGCTCCAGTATTCCCGGGGCTCGGTGGCAGAGGAAATCGTGTGGTTCCGGTTCTGCTTTGGACAGACGTCTCTTATCTTCGAGCCTGCCCACGTGACACATTTTGTGAATTGACTTCTTTGTCTACTATTGTAATCTGCTGTCTTTGTTGTGCTTATTCACAACAGTAAAGTGTTGTTATTTGACTTCCTCCATTGTCCGTTCATTTGCGCCCCCCTGTTGTGGGTCCGTGTTCCTACACTTTCACAACACATTCCACTGTTTAAGGTCATTTTGTAATGAAAGACGTGCGCGCAAATTCGCAGAGTCGTTTCCGTGACGACTTGGCGAATCTGTGTGCGCAGCGACAGGAAAAACACCTCCGTGTTGAAAACCATTTGTAAAATTCAGGCGGCTTTTGATGGCTTTCAACAAGTGAGTAACTGAGAAACTGTTTAACAGCTTGGGCATGTTCCAACTTGCCCGTTAAGGTTTCCAACGGAGGTGTTTTTCCTGTCGCGACCCCCCGCGGTCGGGTCCGGCCCGACATGCGACTCTGCCCGCACGTTCTTTCATTACAAAATGTCCGTTAACAATGGAATGTCCGAATAAACTCCTCATGCCGACTTCTTCTGAAAGTTCTCTGTTCTCTGACGACTTACTGGGTGAACAGAGCCTGAAATGTGGAAGTTTTCAACTTGAAATGGCGAGATGCTGCCGCCTCGAAGCGCAGATCGCCATCAGGCGCCGTGGGGCCGTCCTTACGGTGACACTACCAGACCAAAATCTCTCATCAGCCGTTAAAATTTTTACCGAAAACCAGCTGAATTTATCGAATGGTGTCCACTCAGTTGTACCTTACAGTTTTGAAAAAATTTTGATCAAACAAAGCAGCAGTCTCTGAGCCATTCCTAAACAATGAAAAAAATCAACGAGAGGGTGGGCCACTCCTCACTCAAAGACTGCCCACAGGCGAATGACGTAACCGACAGGCGTGAAAAAACTCTCACATGCCCACGAGGGTTCAAGCATGTCTGATGTAATCACATGTGATTCAAATCCATATGGTTTTTGAAAAAAATAATAAGGTCGGATACTTTTCTAATAGACCTTGTATTACAATACTTAATCAAGCCATATAATATTGGATAATTTCAAAACCATCATAAATCAATTAAGCACCCATCAAACCATAAGCATACACATTTTCCTTCATTCGGCATCATGGTAAATCCCTTAAACACATTATGGCAGAAATATCACACTGGGGCCTAAAATCAACTTTATTCAATCCATACAAAACCTAGTTCATTGGAACCGCCATGGTACAAATACTTATAAACATTTGTTACTTTTTCAAAATAATGCACACAAAACATTTTATTCAATGTGGTAACTTTTAGCATTGTTAGCATGCAAAGCTAATTATGAGCAAAATAGCATATATATCTTCAATTTCAATACATTGTAATGCAATTAGTATGCAAAGCTAAAATAAGCTAATTCATAAAAATATAAAAACACATATATCCAACAAAACACTGGAGAAGCTTTTGGCACTTCTTGTACACTTTTATATGATATACCACTCAGGCCTAGGACTGAAGCTGCTCATGTAACACATTTCGCGAAGGTATCTTGGACTAATAGATTAAATCACCTTCTATGACGCCATCACAAACTTGGCGTGAGATCAAACTGGATGAGGGAGACACCCGAGAAGATACTGGGTTTGACATTAATTCATTCTTATAGTGTAAAAACAAAATATATAAATATAAAACTGTCTTCTTGGCTCATTATCAACACTATTTATTTCTGTTAGTTCTCTGATTTCCAGAGCCCCCCGCCCCACTATTAAAAATCCTAGAAATGCCCCTGTTTATACACAGAAAACAGAAGAAACATATTTAACCTTTGTCTTGTGTTAGGGTCGGCACCGACCCGTTTTTAGGTTTTAAATGCATAAAATAACCATATAAATTTGTTTATTGCATCAAGGCTTTATGACTTTGTCAGGAACCTCTATTTCAACAAAATAAAAAAAAATAAAAAAATGTTTTCACTAAATTATAAAATGCTCAGTTGAAATTGTGACCTTTGTGTTGTTAGGGTTGGTTTCAACCCAGTTATAAAATAATATTATAAAGCAAAAATTAGACCCAAAACTGAAATCACAAGTTCACTGTCAGCCAACACACTGACAGCCAGCTCCTCTCCCAATTATGTGAGCTTTAGAGGATTCTCATTTTGCCTTGTTTTCCAGTATACCTGCACAAAAACAAAACAAACAAAAACGGGCAAGTCCAGACATGTGAGGCCAGTTCAGTATAGAATTGGTGACTTGCAGAGTGCACATCTCCAATTTGTAGCATGCAAAAACGAGAAAAAGATTTTCAGTAAGCCAGGTTCTGGATAATATTTTTGGTGAAAATGAGGGAGAGGACACAGAGCAGCATAGTGATTCGGATGAGCAGGTTTCTGAGACAATGTGGAGTATCATCCAGAAGACACGGACACATCTGAGGTGTCTGATGAGGAGGTCACCGGTGCTGAAGCTGCTCCCACTGAAAGGTTCAAGTCCAAAAATGGTAAGATCTGTTGGAGCTCAGTACCTCCTGATGTACATGGCAGGGCAGCTGCTGCAAATGTCATCAAAATGACCCCTGGAATCACAAGGTTTGCTGTGATGAGAGTCAGTGACATCAAGACATGTTTTGAGCTATTTATGCCATTGTTACTAAAAAGATTCATCATTGCTATGACAAACCTTGAAGGAAAAAAGTCCATGGCAACATGTGGAAAGACATTGATGAGGAATACCTGGATGCTTATATTGGTGTTCTTCTTCTTGCTGGAGTGTTCAGATCCGGCAATGAGGCCACTGATAGTCTGTGGGACGCATCGACAGGCAGAAATATTTTCCGGGCAACAATGTCACTTCAGATCTTTCAAATGATATCAAGAGTCCTCAGATTTGACAACAGAGATACCAGAGCTAGATCTGACAAGCTTGCCCCCATCAGGTATGTCTGGGAGAGCTGGGTGCAGCTCCTTCCACTGATGTTCAACCCAGGGCCAGAGGTGACAGTGGATGAACGTCTTGTCCCTTTCCGAGGAAAATGCCCCTTCCAGCAATACAGTACATACCCAGTAAGTCAGGGAAGTACGGCGTAAAAATCTGGGCAACCTGTGATGCAAAAACTAGCTATGCCTGGAATCTACAGATTCCAGGCATAGCTTGGATTGTACTAAAGTTCTATTGCTGAAAAAAGAGACTTATGGGTCGAAACTGATCCGTAACACCATAGATGTTACTATAGTTAATAATATTTAATTAAAAAATAAATAAAACTAATTTATTTAAGAGATGTGTTCTAAATCGCCTCAGTAATAGGTGACATAACAACCTTTTATTTATTTATATGATTTTTTCATTTTTTTAATTGAAATCAAGGGGTATACTGACAAAAGGGGCCCAGTGGCCCACACCAAAAATATTAAAACCAATATTTTCATGGATAAGGAAGCCTAACAAAGTAACCAAGAAATGAGAAACAAACTGCATGACTGATAATTGTTTTTAGTGTATTTTACAACTAAATTAAAACACGGGTCAAAACCGACCCATTAACATAACAGATGGTAACAGGAAACTAACACAAGAGGAAGGTTAAACCCAGCCACTGAGGAAAAGCAGCACACTGGTGATGCTAACTGGGTATTACTGGAGTCGGTATCTTTAAAAAAAAAAAAAAAAAAAAAAAAAAAAAAAGTTGAATCAGCAAAATGTAGGGGAAACCGGGGCACAGTGAATCAGTAGCTACACATATATTTGCAGCAGTTATGCCATATTTTTTATGCATAAAGACATCCCCTTATAAATTAGTGTTTTGTTTTTGGATACATTAAGGGTAAAACTAAGTGGCAAGTGAAGTCATTTTTTTTTCCTATCAAAAGTAAATTTTGTGGATGTCAGTGTATTTGTATTTATTTCTCACAACAGAGGAAAGGTGGCCCAAAAAAATTGGTATTAGTTAGAAGACTACCCGTCAAAATGCTGAGCATGTGTTATGTCTTCTCCAGACTATCAGCTATTTGATAACATGACTCATGTGTGTCACATGCATCCTGGGCACAGTGAATCAGTCTAGAAAGTGATTCAGTAAGCCCCAGTATCAAATGGATAACAAATATTACTTGTTGAAGCTTATACATTTATTTTTCCATGAATTATTTCTATAATTTGTGTATATAAACAACTGTTTTCACATTTGAACAGAAATTATGACAGCTGTATTTATAATAGTTTCTAAAGGACTTATATGACTATATAAGACACTCACACATATCACATAGCTGGTTTGCTGGATTATAGTTTGTATATGCATCAGTATATATTTAATAATGTTGAAGAAATCTTTATAATCATGTTTTTTTTTTCATTATATTCTAAGTTGATTCACTGAGCCCCCTGAATTAGTGTCCGGGGCACAGTGAATCAAAAATTTTAAAATCGATTTTAAACACCTGTAAATTACACTTGAGGAGACATAAATAACACAGCCTTATAAACAATAATTTGCTGTATTAAATCCACAATAGAATGACCTCAACCTATGCATAATATGTTTACGTTGCCACATTTCTGATCCACTGTGCCCGGTTTCCCCTACTTACGATCTTAAATTTCTGACTAATCATGAACGTATTTCACACATGCACAAACGAATCCTGCCTGAATGAATAAGTGTGCCTCTTTTGTTTTTTGGTCTCCAGAACCCAGTCACGTGGTGGAGGAGCGGGATTCTGACGATCCTGACCCAGTTTTTTTTTTTCTCCTCCTCGGTTTGAAATATGAAACCTGCTTCAGTTTGGACTCACAGCTCGTCCACAGCCTGGGCTGTTCTGCCTCACAGCTTCACTTATTTTTCACATTAAATGCAGTTTTCAGGCCTTTTTCCCACACTGACAGTTTTGGATTAAAAGGGCTTTTGCATTGTTTGTTTTGTTTTGTTTTAATTTTATTTTCGGCGTGTGGATTATGAAGCGAAACCATCCGAAACTCTTCTGAATCACTTTTTTTTTTTTTTTTTTTTTTTATCTGGACGGTGGAAGCTTCGCCTCCTCGCATCCTTTTGTCCTTGTTGCATTCCTGGGATGTAAGAGCATTTGGCCTTTTGTTCATTTTGCACTTAAAACCCCACCAAGGAGCTAACGAAAAGAAAACATGTGGCTATTTGTGATGAAAAGGCCTGTTTTTCTGGCTGTTTTCGGATTATTTTTGCTAACTTCTCGCTGTGTGAGAGCCGAACCGGAGCAGCAGGACGAAGAGGAGGAGGAGAGTTCGTGCCAGGGCGCCTTTGACTTGTATTTTGTGCTCGATAAGTAAGTTAAAAACAACTTGACACAACTTTTTTTTTTCATAATAAACCATTCTAGTGTTGTTATAGCCATTTTTTATCCATTAACAGTGGGTCAAACATCTGCGTTTTTAAGTTATTTCCTCTTTGCATCATATTATTAATGCGAAGATGATGGAAAAGGTGCAAAAAAATTATATTCTAACAGGAATGTTTAAAATAAACTTTACAACCTTCAGTGCCGGTCAATCCACGCCCGAAAAGTCCTTAGAGAATTTCAGCTGGGAACAACGGCGCAGTGACGGGAGCAGTGTTGTCAGATTCCACCACAGAAACAAGCAACATCTGTTTAACACAGTAGTTTTCTGACATGCGCTCCTTCATTCACAGAGGAGTTTAATATTTTATTAATGTTAGTGACATTAGGGTACATTTACAAATATGCACTAAAATATTATCAGACTGGTGGACCCTGCACTCAAAAAACTAATGCATTGGATGAACTCAGTTCAGTTATGAGCAGGATTTCCCTGTAGTAAATATATGTAGCCCCAACTCAAATAAAGTGCATCCATGCAAGATGATTTAATTTAATTTAGTTGGGACTACATATATTTATTCGATGGAAATCTTGCCCATAATTGAATTGAGTTCATCCATTGAGACAGTTTTTGAGTGTATCACTCAAACAAATGACTCATTGAATGAACTCAATTCAATTATGGGCAAGATTTCCATCAAATAAATATATGTAGCCCCAACTTAAATAAAGTGCATCCATGCAAGGTGATTTAATTTAATTTAGTTGGGACTACATATATTTATTCAATGGAACTCTTGCCCATAATTAAATTGAGTTCATCCAATGAGTGATACACATTATCATGCATGCATGTGTTTGATTTGAGTTGGGGCTACATATATTTATTAGATGGAAATCCTGCTCATAGTTGAATTGAGTTCATCCAAAGAGCCATTATTTTGAGTGTGGTTTCAGTGTGGTAAGGTTAGACCTTACTTGTGTGAAGCGCCTTGAGGAAACTTTGTTGTGATTTGGCGCTATATGAAATAAACTGAAATGAAAATAAATTGAATCGGACTCCAAATAGTAGTCTACTTTTAAAGATTTCTATTGTATTGCATATATCTCAGAATAAACTAGAATGGAACTCAGAGAGCATTACTCCATCAGTGTAAAAATAGCCAGCCATTATTACCTCTAACTGACAAGAAAAAGGCTAACTTTGTGTGTATGTGTGTGTGTGTGTGACATCATAAAGCAGAAATGATAAAGAGAAAAGTAAAAGGGAAAGCTTTTTCCAAAATTTTCTGTCCCATGGACATCCCAAGTACTGGTGGTAGTCCTTCTACATCTTTTTGAGACGCCTTTAACCAACGGACAAACAAACAAAATGATGATCACAAACCATCCATCCTTCATCTGAGCAGATATAATGACAATAATATCATAATATGAATAAGTTTGATTATATATAAATATTCTTATCAATCAGTTAGAATTAGACATGTTTTCCAGGAATTTTTCAAATGTACAAATGAATGAAATCCACGCAACCACCACACATTATTGGAGCAACCTTGTAGTTTTTTTAAACCCCCTTATGCCATGTAATTACATTAATTTTGCAACTCAATATTATCGAGTATTCAGTATTAACTATTAACATTTTTACAAATAAATGGCGATATTTATGTTGTGTGATATTATAACAATAAGCACAACCAGCAACTTTACAGTAAACAAACCTGGAGTCACTTATAAACAGTGGACCTGGCAACACAGAGGTTGGGGACAAGTACAGTTTGCTGAATAAGCAGAAAAGTCAATGCTGATGACTGTCGTTGCCTTTTTCCTCATCATTTTGTCATTCTTAATAAATATCCAGACTTAACTATAAAATGCATTTTGTTTTCCTCCCACATATCATCCTGTAGCCCCCCCCCCCCCCCTCTTTGCTTCAGCAGCTGTTCATTGTTCACTCATTCATTTCCCATGAATGTACGCCCACATAGGAAAAATGTGTTTTTTGTGATCTCTCTGCTCTAGACTTCAGTAGGAAGCAAAATGTCACAAAAAAGCAGGTCACATCAGCTTTTTTTTTTAAACAGCAGCAGCCTTCATTTTAATAGATTTACAGTAGATGTTGACTTTAAGAAGTTTAGGTTTTCTAGCATTTTGCATCTTAGAAAATATGAATACGTCATAAAAATTAGGGGAGACTGGGAATGATTGTCACGCTTTTGTTTCCTTTTTGATAATATTCCCTTTTCAAACCGACTTACTTTCTTTAGAGCAGGTTGAATGTCTTTGGAGTTTGGATTTAGGTTTCAGTTGTTGGTGAGCAGACACTGTGCAAAGCCTTTCATTAGGCATTTGATTTTAGCGAGAAATGATTCTGCTAGCTTTAGGGTTGAAACGATTCATCGAGTAATTCGAATAATTCGATTACAAAAAATGTTTGAGGCAAATTTTTTGCCTCGGGGCTTTGTTTAAAGCTGTAGTACATATGCCAGGCCTGTATGTGGCGCTGTAACGCTCCCACAAAAAACACAGAAGAAGGCCATAGCACTAATTAATGTAGCAGGCGATGCTACAAGTTTGCAAAGCCACACGCTGAGTAAAATAAAGCCTTTTAAGAGAAAGGGTCCGCGCGGATTGTCTGAAACGGACTTATTGCACATTTAAAGTGAAGCAGTGTGTTTGTATATGTTTAAAAAACACGTTTTGCTCCATTGGCCGTTCTCCAATGAAGTGAAGGACACGCACTTTAAATGAGTCATGTTAATGATTAAAAAGGTTTAATTCAGATTTGGTAAGAGTTTTTAATTAACAGGCAGCTTTTGTGGAAATGCTGCAATCCACAGCCGTTTTTCAAAGGCTGTGTTATTCGCCAAGTATCCACAGAAAACAAAGAATTTGACTTTGGTTTGAGCTACACTCTGTGCGGCATCTATAATATACAAGGTCTATTAGAAAAGTATCCGACCTTATTTTTTTTTTTCAAAAACCATATGGATTTGAATCACGTGATTGCGTCAGCCAAGCTTGAATCTTTGTGCGCATGCATGAGTTTTTTCACGCCTGTCGGTTGCGTCATTCGCCTGTGAGCAGGCTTTGAGTGAGGAGTGGTCCACCCCTCTCGTCGTTTTTTTCATTGTTTAGGAATGGCTCAGAGACTGCCGCTTTGCTTGATCAAAATTTTTTCAGAAACTGTGAGGGACACAGTTTAGGGTTTGTAAGAGTAGAATGGGAGGCAGAGCCTTCAGCTTTCAGGCTCCTCTCCTGTGGAACCAGCTCCCAATTCAGATCAGGGAGACAGACACCCTCTCTACTTTTAAGATTAGGCTTGAAACTTTCCTTTTGCTAAAGCTTATAGTTAGGGCTGGATCAGGTGACCCTGAACCATCCCTTAGTTATGCTGCTATAGACGTAGACTGCTGAGGGGTTCCCATGATGCACTGTTTCTTTCTCTTTTTGCTCTGTATGCACCACTCTGCATTTAATCATTAGTGATCGATCTCTGCTCCCCTCCACAGCATGTCTTTTTCCTGGTTCTCTCCCTCAGCCCCAACCAGTCCCAGCAGAAGACTGCCCCTCCCTGAGCCTGGTTCTGCTGGAGGTTTCTTCCTGTTAAAAGGGAGTTTTTTCCTTCCCACTGTAGCCAAGTACTTGCTCACAGGGGGTCGTTTTGACCGTTGGGGTTTTACATAATTATTGTATGGCCTTGCCTTACAATATAAGGCGCCTTGGGGCAACTGTTTGTTGTGATTTGGCGCTATATAAAAAAAAATTGATTGATTGACATCAAAGTGGACACCATTCGAGAAATTCAGATGGTTTTTGGTGAACATTTTATGGGCTTCAAAGAGATTACGGAGTATTACTGTCCCTTTAAGGACGGCCCAGAGCGACTGGTGGTGCGCCACGCTCCGAAGCCGCCATCGACAGGCTGAGCGACCAGTTCATTTCTAAACGTATGGCTGTCTGGATCCGTGACCATCGTGTGCAATTTCTCTGGTTATCACAAGAGCTGGACATCAACCATTTTCCAGCTGATTTCACTTTTAACAAGCGATTTTGTCATGGAAAGCCGAGCGGAGGCTTCATGCGTCACGATGGATTCACTACTGGAACGAGACAAAACCACCTCCGTTTTGGTCTCACAGGACGGCTTTGAGATGGTGTTCAGGCGACTGTCGGTGGTTTTTCCATCGGGTGATTATCCGAGAAATTGTGGATGTGCCTGGACATGCCAGAACATGTCCTGTGAGGCTTCATCACGGTGTTGCGTTGCGCCATGCGGCACCGCCGTGACGTGCGGAATTCCTCAATGTGTCTCAAATCTGTCTCAATGTGCCGAAAAAGTGCTGATGCCCACGTCTTTTCACAATTCCTGTGCTAGTCAGACGACGTCCCGGATAAAACACAGCGTCCAGTTTGGAAATGAACGGCACATTCCACTGTTACAGGAGTTTTTGTCATGGAAAGAGGAGCGGAGGCTTCGCGCGTCGCGGCGGTGCCGCATGGCGCAAAGCAATGCCGTGATGAAGCCACACAGGACATGTTCTGGTATGTCCAGGCACATCCACAATTTCTCGGATAATCACTCGATGGAAAAACCACCGACAGCTGTCTGAACGCCATCTCAAAGCCGTCCTGTGAGACCAAAATGGAGGTGGTTTTGTCTCGCTCCAGTAGCGAATCCATCGTGACGCGCAAAGCCTCCGCTCGGCTTTCCATGAAAAAATCTCTTGTTAAAAGTGAAATCTGCCGGAAAATGGTTGATGTCCAGCTCTTGTGATAACCAGAGAAATGGCACACAATGGTCACGGATCCAGACAGCCATCCGTTTAGAAATGAAATGGTCGCTCAGCCTGTCGACGGTGGCTTCGGAGCGCGCCGCACCCCACAGCCGCTGGGGGCCATCCTTAAAGCGACAGTAACACTCCGTAATCTCTTTGAAGCCCATAAAATTTTCACCAAAAACCATCTGAATTTCTCGAATGGTGTCCACTTTGATGTCCCTCACAGTTTCTGAAAAAATTTTGATCAAGCAAAGCGGCAGTCTCTGAGCCATTCCTAAACAATGAAAAAAACGATGAGAGGGGTGGACCACTCCTCACTCAAACCCTGCTCACAGGCGAATGACGCAACTGACAGGCATGAAAAAATTCACGCATGCGCACGAAGGTTCAAGCTTGGCTGACGCAATCACACGTGATTCAAATCCATATGGTTTTTGAAAAAAATAATAAGGTTGGATACTTTTCTAATAGACTTGGTACACTAAACACTGAATAAATCACAGTAATAAAAAGTCCAAATGAAATATGCAATAAGAAGGAAAAAAGAATGCACTGTTCGCAGACTGAAGACTGCCTGGGCTTATGGTTTGGCGAAGCTCTAAAACTCTTAATATGAAAAAATAAATAATAACCCGGCAAAACAGAGAGAGGGACACCCTAAACTTAAAAATGTGCATGATGGCACAGTGACATTGTGCCACTTCTTAGGGAGAGCCCTGCCACTACTGATATTGTTTAAAAACACAAAGGTACTTTTTATTCGATTACTCGATTAATCAATAAAATAATCGATAGAATACTCGATTCCAAAAATATTCGATAGCTGCAGCCCTAGCTAGCTTGGTCAACACAAGTCTCATTCCCAGTGTGGAAAATGAATGTTTTTTCAATCTGGAAAAAAAATGTAGTTATTTGATGCCTTGAAATGGCAAAATTCTGGATAGCCTCATCTTTGCAATAAAATAATCTATGACTTCAGTTCACCGCTAAACAATAGCAAGCAGCTAGCTCACAGTATGCTAGCCCATGATGTCGCTAGAGCCTAGTAATTGAAGAAGAACTTCCCAGGAAAATTGAAAGAATATAGTGGACAAAGACAGAAACAGTACCAACAACCTAGGGACCATGGTAAAGTACGAGTAAACATCAAGAACCCCAAGGATTCCCCACTTTACTAAACAGAGTATGGATTATGGATGTGTTATTTTAATTTTGGAGGACGCACACATATAAAGTCGAAATGATCCCGGAACATTTTTTAGATAAATGACTATGTATGTATTGAGAAATTACTCAGTTCATTCATTCATTCATCTTCTACCACTTAGTCCAATTAAGGGTCACGGGGGGCTGGAGCCTATCTCAGCAGTCATACAGCGCGAGGCGGGGTACACCCAGGACAAGACGCCAGTCTGTCGCAGGGCCACAAACAGACAAACAAACACAGACACACCCACACACACACCTACGGATAATTTTAAAGATTCCAATCCACCTAACCCGCATGTCTTTGGATGTGGGAGGAAAATGGAGCACCCGGAGGAAACCCACGCAAACACGGGGAGAACATGCAAACTCCACACAGAAAGGCCACGGGAATTGAACCCACGACCTTCTTGCTGTGAGGCAACAGTGCTAACCACTAAGCCACCATGCTGCCCGAAATTACACAGTTAATTCTGATAAAGAAGCAGACGTGTCAAATGTCTTTTTGAGTAACCCCATCTCGAGAGCAAGACGTGCACAACGTGTTATCAAACCAGCGTGAGAATTAGTTTTCCCTCCCTCCTTTTAGAGCCATAATTAGGACCATAAGTTTTGTAAACAAAGAAGCAATCGCTTGTTACGGTCGACTTGTTGAAGTGTGGCTGCAGCGCAGCAGGATCCTTTACTGTCGGTGGCGCGCAGTGTAAATGCGTTGTTTTTTAGTTGAAATAAGCTAACCTGCTGTATCAGCTCTTTTCCCTTGTTGTTAATGGAAAACTGCCAGGAAAGGGGAGGGTGGCTACGCAAGGAGAAGAAGCAACAGCTTTTATGGAAAATGTGGTCTTAATTTGGAGAAACACAGAATGTTGCACAGGGGACCTTTAAAGGATTTTACTGGCTCTCCTCAGCGGGACGATGTGAGATAGTAGCGGAACACGACTGGAGCACTTTAAGGTGCAAATAGTTTAACAACAAATTCATCTTTTTTTGTGTTTTCAGTGTTACTGTCTCACTGTCCCCATTAAAGGACACAGGGACCGGACTTTTTTCTGGTGCAGAAATGGACATGTGGACATGGGGCACTGTGTCCCAGATGTGAATTGCTGCATTTGGCCTGCATTTGAGTTGTGTAGTAAAAACTGACATGTGCTGCAAATATCAGTTCCTATTGTTAGATCGCCTGTGATCTTTGGTGCAGATTGTGAGGTGACTAACAAGGTTCAGACCTCAGCTGTGGACTTCAAACAAGATGAAGCTCATTAGGGACCTGTCTCAGTCCCTCATCCAGACCCCCATCCCCTGGTCTCATTGGTTTTACGACGCATCTGTCAACCACAGATGGTTACACATGAGGGTGTAACGATGCACTCACTCCACGATACATATCATGATACACTTACTGCATACGATGCATATCACGATTCATTCGCTCCATGAAACAATACATATCACGATACACTTGCCCCACGATGCGATACATATTACAGTACACTCGCTCCACGATGCGATACATATCACAATACACTCGCTCCACGATGCGATACATATCACGATACACTCGCTCCACAATGTCATGCATATCACAATACACTCGCTCCACGATGCGATACATATCACGATACACTCGCTCCACAATGTCATGCATATCACAATACACTCGCTCCACGATGCGATACATATCACAATACACTAGCTCCACGATACGATACATATCACGATACATTTGCTCCACGATGCGATACATATCACAATACACTAGCTCCACGATACGATGCATATCACGATACATTTGCTCCATGATGCGATACATATCACGATATATTTGCTCCACGATGCGATGCATATCATGATATATTTGCTCCACGAGGCGATACATATCACTATACATTTGCTCCACGATATGATACATATCACGATATATTTGCTCCACGGTGCGATGCATATCACAATACACTCGCTCCACGTTGCAATACATATCACGATACACTCGCTACACAATGTGATACATATCAGAATCCACTTGTGCCACGATGCGATACATATCACAATACACTAGCTCCATGATACGATACATATCACAATACATTTGCTCCACAATACGATACATATCACGATATATTTGCTCCGCGATGCGGTGTATATCACGATACACGTGCCCCGCTATAGGATACATATCACGATACACTCGCTCCACGATGCGATACATATCACAATACACTACCTCCATGATACGATACATATCACGATACATTTGCTCCACAATACGATACATATCACGATATATTTGCTCCGCGATACGGTGTATCTCACGATACACGTGCTCCACTATAGGATACATATCACGATACACTTGCTCCACAATACGATACATATCACAATATATTTGCTCCACGATGCGATACATATCACAATACACTCACTCCACGATGCAATATATATCACAATACACTCGCTCCACGATGCAATATATATCATGATACACTCGCTACACAATGCGATACATATCACAATACACTCGCTCCATGATGCGATACATATCACAATACACTAGCTCCACGATACGATACATATCACGATACATTTGCTCCACGATACATATCACTATATATTTGCTCCGCGATGCGATGCATATCACGATACACTTGCTCCGCGATACGGTGCATATTGCGATACACTTGCTCCACATTAAGATGCATATCACAATATATTTGCTCCGTGATACGGTGTATATCACAATACACGTGCTCCACTATAGGATACATATCACGATACACTTGCTCCACAATACGATACATATCACAATATATTTGCTCCACGATGCGATACATATCACAATACACTCGCTCCACGATGCAATATATATCACAATACACTCGCTCCACGATGCAATATATATCATGATACATTCGCTACACAATGCGATACATATCACAATACACTCGCTCCATGATGCGATACATATCACAATACACTAGCTCCACGATACGATACATATCACGATACATTTGCTCCATGATACATATCACAATATATTTGCTTCGCGATGTGATGCATATCACGATACACTTGCTCCGTGATACGGTGCATATCACGATACACTTGCTCCACGGTAGGATACATATCACGATACATTTGCTCCACGGTAGGATACATATCACGATACACTTACTCCACGATATGATGCATATCTCGATACACTTGCTCCACGATATGATGCATATCATGATACATTTGCTCCACGATATGATACATACCACAATACGCTTGCTCCACGATACGATACATATCATGATGCACTTGATCCACCATGCGATACATATCATAATGCATAATTACATCACTCTTTCCAGTTATTATGTAGAAAGTAATCTGTGGTGAATGTTTTCATTTTAAGGAACCAAATATTCTGAAGTGTAATTTGTAACTCTTGATGTTATCTGTTTTCTGTTTGTATATTTTATAAATAACTAATGATTCTTCTCCAAGAGATCATTATTACTTCCATGCAGTCATTGATTTTTCATGGTATCACGATACTAATTTTAAAGATTGCAGAAAAATGTATATAACACAGTAACCATTGATAGATTACAAGTAATTGAAGTGAAGTGAAAAACTGCAAACAAAGAAATGTGGAGGATGTTTGCTTCTTAAAGGACCAACATCAGGGCATTAATACAAATCCTCCATGTGGGCTTCATATAACTGGGAGGTTGCCTGAAAGATGAGAAGAATTTATGTTCTCAATAATGTTCAGTCTCTTGGTCAATAAAAACAAAAAATAAATGACATTTTAATTCAGTCTAACGCGGCAACATATGGGGCCCTGAAACCACACCCCATCACGCTCAGTTAATTGTGTGACATGACTTCACAGTGTTGTGGTTTATGACACACCGCAGCATTTCACACTAATTTTGGCCTTGGAATCTTTCTGTTGTCATTGATGGAGTTGATCCAGTTTATTCTGCATTTCAGCCAGATTGCATCTGCAGTCCGTGGATTCTTTTTTCTTAGACCAAATACTTTGCAACTGTGGAAAGAGACCCGTTTTGCCTTTTGTCACTTTTCCTTTTGAAGAGCATTTTGTTTCGGTCGTTTCCGAAGGCAGAATGTCTTGTTAATGTTTTCCGCCGGGCACAGAGCACCGTTAACCAGACAAGATCCTCAAGTGGATGAATGCCGAACCTGATGCCAACAGTGATTTCTGAGCTTAAGTTCAACTGTACATCATTTAACAAGACTGGAAAATGTGTGTGTGTGTGTGTGTGTGTGTGTTTTGTTCTTGTTAAGATGGATTGTTTCAAACAAACGCTGCTGAAAACACAAACACCCGAACAGAGTTAAGAAGCAAAAACCCAACAACTGAGAAGCTGGTTCTCCTGAGTCTATCTGGGACAGCATCCGAAACACTCCAAACTGTTTTTCCAAACAATTCCTCTTGGTTTTGGAATGAATGCTCAGCATTCGCTCAGCAGTCTTGGAGTAAAGACTCTGACTTCTGCACTGGCTGTAAAAGTAGGTTAGTGGCTTTAAACAAACAAGCGCTTGTGCCCAGTCAGTTAAAATTTGGAGCGCCACCATTGGCTGGGAGCTGGGGTGGTGTGGGTCTGCTGACAGCCTCCACGATGGAAGTGGAATTTTTTTTTATTTTTTGTCACCCTTTGAGCCATGGGAATGAGTGATTAAACACAATGATCAGGATCACAAAAGTAACCAGGGTCAAACGTCAGCATATGTGATCAAAGCTCTGTTCAGGATCAAACATCAGCATTTGGGATCAAAGCTCTGTTCAGGATAAAAGGTCTGCATTTGGGATCAAAGCTCTGTTCAGGATCAAAGATGAGTGATTAAACAATGATCAGGATCACAAAAGTAATCAGGATCAAACATCAGCATATGCGATCAAAACTCTGTTCAGGATCAAACATTAGCATTTAGGATCAAAGCTCTGTTCAGGATCAAAGGTCTACATTTGGGATCAGAGCTCTGTTCAGGATCAAAGATGAGTGATTAAACACAATGATCAGGATCACAAAAGTAACCAGGGTCAAACATCAGCATATGCGATCAAAGCTCTGTTCAGGATCAAAGGTCAGCAATCAGGACCTAAGGGTCATGTCCCACTGGCGTTTAGGAGGATTTGCGCATGAAATGAGGCGACAAAAGCTGAGTGTCCGCAACAGAGGTGGGCGGAACTGACAAATGTCCCAGGGTGAGTCAGCGAATACATGAGGAAGAAAAGCAGATATAACAAGGAACAGAAGCGAAGGCGATCGCAGAGGCGACCCCATGAGGGGCACAGCGGCCGTGATGCACTCGCTTCATCCGTGCCCACTCTGTCTGCATGCGCGACATACCATTTGCGACCGTGATGTGGCCGTGCTGGGCACGCGTCATATCTGTTTTGCACGCTGTCCCGGTCCGCCGCCAAGCCGCGCCAACCCTTCGGTTGCGGATATCAGCGGATGACAGGGGATATGCGGCTCATTGATTGTGTATGTCCTGCGTATGTCTTCAGTATGTGTTCAGGCAGTGATGCGGATCTCATCCGCAGCTGCGGACATGCGTGCCTCTGCGGATGATCACAGACGTGTTCGGATGGCGGCCGACTCATACAGGAATGTTACACGGTTATTGCGGTTGTTTGGTGGATGTGGGCCACTTTTGTGCGCATTCCATCCGCAAATCCTCCTAAACGCCAGTGGGACAGGGCCCTAAGAATGTTAAGGATCAAAGGATTAACCCTGCAGCAAAGAGAAAAAGACAAAGGAAAACATGAAGCAATTAAGCGTCGTAAACAGGACTGGCAGACACGTGTGCTCTCTGAGTGCACTTGTAGTTGCAGAAGGACATTCTGCTCTATGACCACCAGAGAGTATTTCTGACCACAGGACATGCATCATTTTGGGTGGTGGGCATGCTGGGCCATGAAACAGATACTGGAAACATGCATTAGTATAAAACCAATTTCTTCTTTTGTCAGTTCACACAAATGAAGGTCAAGATCAGATCTTCCAGGTCATTGCTGTCTTACTGGGTAACGTCTGCCACTTTCTTCAGCACAACGGTAAATTCTGTGTGGCTTCTGACTCTCAAGGAACTTTTTGTGTGATGTAAAAAGGAAAAATATCCATCTTTTCTGCCACTTAGTTTCTTTTTTTATCAGTACTACGACCCTGTTTCGTACTGTTATGGGTTAGGGTTTGGACATGAGGACTGTAGCATTAGGAAGCAATGAATGTACTCTGTCCATGTCAAATAAGCCTTAAAATAAAAATGACTAAATAAATAAGCACCTGAAAAGTTGTTGGAGATGCTTCCCATGTCCAATGTTGTGGATACTGAGTTAAAATCAAGGCTATAGTCAGACATAGAATGTCAGTGTCACTTATGAGTGTGTGAGCAATCCTTGTTTTTTTCCCCTTTGTTTTGCTTTCATTCTTTCTTTTTTGCTTTATTTTCTTTAGCCTCGGGTTTTGCAGGTCCAGCTTTTTCACTTTCACCCGTTCCATAGAAATCAACATTATTGAAATTATTTAAAATGTTTTTGTTCTTCAGGTCCTCTCAGCTCCTGGAAAACATGGAACAAAATCCCATCTCCTCTTGAAACGGTCTGTTTAGCGTCGCTAAATGGTAATGATGCATATTACCTCCCCCACTCAGTACCCACAGCTATTTGGAAAGACTGGAAAATTTCTAAGGTAATGATGTAGTAGCCGGGGAATTAAATATCTGGAATGAATATAAGTTAGAACAAGAGGTTTTGGAAGACACAGTACTTGATCAATCCTCTTCGCTCCAAAACAGTGTCATCAGTCACCCAGAGGTCAAAATTGAAGAAATGTTTCATGTCAAAACCCGCAGAGTGCAGAAAAGGGGAATTTTGGTTTGTCTCACTTTGGGATTCAGGATAAATCCTGTAGCCTTTCCAAGTGTATCCGGTATTTTTCCTTTTAACGTAAGTTTTTATGCGTTTGCCCCGTTGTCTCTTGACATGTCAGTTAATATTTTGATGTTTTACTTGCCTGCGCTGACTGAGTTATTCTCTCACCTCCTGTACTGTGGCGTTTGCTTTGTGGATTTTGTCTTTTCATGTCTTTACACACCACAATGGTGTTTTTTTCCTTTCCCAGAGGAAACAAATGAATAATAAATGCAATTATGTTGCTTTGAATTTGCACCCTGTTAATAGTAAGTCCCTTTGGCTGCTCCCTTGTTTTCACTCGGGGTTGCCGCCGCACATCTGGGGTGGATCTACTTGTTGCTTTGGCACAATTTTTACACCGGATCCTGACGCAACTCCACGTTACATAGAGAAATGTGGCAGGAGTGGGGTTTGAACCAGCAACCTTCCACACTGAAACCAAGCACACTAACCACTTGGCCACCACCCTGTTAATAATGAAGCTTAAATTTTATGTTTATGTTTATGTTTTTTCTGATCAAGCTCCATTTTTCTAGTATTTCACCAACAAATCCAAGCTACTATATTCATGTCACATTCCATATATATATATACAGTAGTGTTCAGAATAATAGTAGTGCTATGTGACTAAAAAGATTAATCCAGGTTTTGAGTATATTTCTTACTAAGGTACCAGTAGATTCAGTAGATTCTCACAAATCCAACAAGACCAAGCATTCATGATATGCACACTCTTAAGGCTATGAAATTGGGCTATTAGTAAAAAAAAAAGTAGAAAAGGGGGTGTTCACAGTAATAGTAGTGTGGCATTCAGTCAGTGAGTTTGTCAATTTTGTGGAACAAACAGGTGTGAATCAGGTGTCCCCTATTTAAGGATGAAGCCAGCACCTGTTGAACATGCTTTTCTCTTTGAAAGCCTGAGGAAAATGGGACGTTCAAGACATTGTTCAGAAGAACATCGTAGTTTGATTAAAAAGTTGATTGGAGAGGGGAAAACCTATATGCAGGTGCTGTTCATCTACAATGATCTCCAATGTTTTAAAATGGACAAAAAACCAGAGACGCGTGAAAGAAAACGGAAAACAACCATCAAAATGGATAGAAGAATAACCAGAATGGCAAAGGCTCACCCATTGATCAGCTCCAGGATGATCAAAGACAGTCTGGAGTTACCTGTAAGTGCTGTGACAGTTAGAAGACGCCTGTGTGAAGCTAATTTATTTGCAAGAATCTTCCGCAAAGTCCCTCTGTTAAATAAAAGATACGTGCAGAAGAGGTTACAATTTGCCAAAGAACACATCAACTGGCCTAAAGAGAAATGGAGGAATATTTTTTGGACTGATAAGAGTAAAATTGTTCTTTTTGGGTCCAAGGGCCGCAGACAGTTTGTGAGACGACCCCCAAACTCTAAATTCAAGCCACAGTTCACAGTGAAGACAGTGAAGCATGGTGGTGCAAGCATCATGATAGGGCATGTTTCTCCTACTATGGTGTTGGGCCTATATATCGCATACCAGGTATCATGGATCAGTTTGGATATGTCAAAATACTTGAAGAGGTCATGTTGCCTTATGCTGAAGAGGACATGCCCTTTAAATGGGTGTTTCAACAAGACAATGACCCCAAGCACACTAGTAAACCAGCAAAATCTTGGTTCCAAACCAACAAAATTAATGCCTCGCAGATGTGAAGAAATCATGAAAAACTGTGGTTATACAACAAAATACTAGTTTAGTGATTCACAGGATTGCTAAAAAAGCAGTTCGAACATAATAATTTTGAGTTTGTAGCGTCAACAGCAGATGCTACTATTATTGTGAACACCCCCTTTTCTACTTTTGTTTACTAATAGCCCAATTTCATAGCCTTAAGAGTGTGCATATCATGAATGCTTGGTCTTGTTGGCTTTGTGAGAATCTACTGAATCTACTGGTACCTTGTTTCCCATGTAACAATAAGAAATATACTCAAAACCTGGATTAATCTTTTTAGTCACATAGCACTACTATTATTCTGAACACTACTAATGATCCGTCTGCCACTTCAGGTACCAGATGTGCCATCAACAGACATTTTTCTGATCAAGCTGTAAGCCAGGTGTCAAGTAATTACATTCTTGCATCCTCCTTTTTATTAGATGCACTCAGAATCTGGTTTTCAGTTAGTAGATATTGCGATGAGCTGGATATATCATGCTCACGACCTGAGCTCTGGCCCCAGGTGTGTCTTTTGATTGGCTGGTATTACTTACCTAAATCTCCCTGCATTAAGCCTTCGATTAGGAGAGAAAACCATCAATCGTAACACCACAGGCCAAGTCTAGGTCTGCAGCGTTTGCAGTTCCATGAGGTTCCGGTATCCTGCAGGACTGAGACTCTCGACACATTTTCATAACACCGGATTAAATCTGACAGTGTGTTTAATCATCCCTGTAAAGCACTCTCTTCTACCTCAATGTTGTTGATTCTCACTTTGTCGGCGTGACGTTTTTTGCTTGGAAGTCTTTGCAAAGGCTGTTAACTTACTGTATTTTCTGCAATAATTTTGCCATTTATTTGTGTCAATCTTTGCATTTTTTCTGGAATTTAATTGGAGATATTTTCATATTTACATTTAGTGATTGTTTTTAAGTGCTATCGACTAAGAAGGCAACAGGTGATCAAATACTAATATAAAAGTAACACGATTAAGCTCTTTTAAGACCAAATCAAGGCTATACAAATAGTAATCCATCCATTTTCTATACCCACTTACTCCAATCAAGGGTCACGGGGGGGGGGGGGGGGGGGGGGGGGGGGGGGGTGGCTGGAGCCTATCCCAGCAGTCACTGGTCGTGAGGCAGGGTACACCCTGGACAGGACGCTAGTCTATCGCAGGACCTCAAATAGACAATGAAGCACATTCACATGGATATACGATATACAAAACCAAATAAAAATAAGATAACCGCTATACGGTAATGGTTCCTTGTTTTCGCTGTCAGTGTTTTGACCCATTTGCCAGCTGTCTTGGCTGAATCAAACTGAAAGAGGTTGAAGAGAAACTTGGCAATGGAGTTGGAGTTCTCATCAACTCATCACCATGTTTCTTCTGGTGGACGAGATTGTGAGAGCGAGAGAGAGCCAACAACATGCATGAGCCGACAGACTGTTCTCATTATCTTGCTCTGGCTTGGCTCAGCCCAACGTAACACAAATACAACCCTTTAACTCGCATGACTTTTGTTCATTCCTTCCTCTCCTTTCTTTTGTTTCTGTTCAGATGGGATTAGGCCCAGCATGTGCTCTTTATCTGGCTTATTCAGGAAATGTGGCTGCCCGAAGATACGCTGTTGCTCTGGTTTGACGATTTTCTATGACATAACTTCAAACTGCTGATGCTCACTCAGCAAATTTTAAGGGCTCTAAACTCTGAAATCCCTCAGAGTCATTGCCCAAAACCCCAAACTGCTGAGGCCTGTACCTCAACTAACCATTAAAATGACATCAAAGAAAGAGGTGGGAAGAAGGTCGTACATAAAATGGATTCATCAAAAATCACAGAAGAAATGGCTCACTTCCTCTCCCAAGACTGTTTGGACAGGTGACCAAAACTGCAAATGAGGCCTCAATCCCACGACTTCAGCTACCTCAGAAGAAATGGGTTCCAAGGCAAATGTAATAGTTCGGAAATAGAGAGAGGCAAAAGGAAAACCAAAGGTAGGAGTTCACAGATTCACTCCAGTGTTAAATAAATATGCAAAAGGTATCTTCACACAATAAAAATGGACCTTTGGCCTGATAATGTTTATATCTGTTCCGTATCTTCTCAAGATGTTAACTTATAGAGGTCAACGGCCTTCCTCTATGTGTCTGCATCCTTTTAACTGATTCTGTTTGCGCTGCACATTCTGTTTAACATCTAAGATAAACGCCTCCTAAACAGGCCTCCTCCACCTCAAGCTTTTTAATTAGGGAGGATTTTGTTGATCTTATAAGGTCTTGCCCTCTTTTCTTTGCTCAGTCAGCTTTGAAGAGGGCGAACAAGTCATACCACCAGAGCAGCAACAAGGAAAACGCTTAGGTACAAAGTTCTGTTGACCAGCTTTGGTGACTGTTCAGACTACAATACAAATACTGAAACTGATTAAAAATATATCACATACATTTTGAATCTTTTTTTTTTTTTTTTTTGATTTGCAGGATGTGGTTGTATATTTCCAGTATGGGTGACCTCAGTGGGAACTTAAACTTCTTGGCAGTGTTAATGTTCATGTCTGCAAGGTTCTTTTTGCTCTGAATCAATTGTTTTCCTTCACAGCTGATCTCCTTCTCAGTAATAATTTGACTTCAATGTGGGCAAGGCCCCCGACTATCATTTTAACAAAGAATCTTTGAGGTAGTATTTCTTTAATGTTGGAAATTTTAATTTCAGGAAACTTTGTGAAACCTCTTAAACTAACGTTAGGGTTGCATTACGCACATTCAATAATGAACAATAATCAGCACAAATAGAGTAAGAAATCTATAGTAAATCCAAGTATAAGTCCCTAGTTTGGGAAGCGCTGGGACTTACTTTATACTCCGGTGCAACTTATATCCTGAAAATTCACAAGTTTGTTATTAATAATACTAATTATAATGACTATTTATATAGAACTTTCCCAAGCATCAAAGCACTAAACAAAATAAACTCCAGTAATAATAGAATAAATGCCAGTAATAAAAAATACACTATAACAATGGAGAAAACTGCCAAATTAAAGACCTCATAACACAGAAAAATGTGCGACTTATACACTGGTGTGACTTATAGATGTTTTTTTTCCTCTTCAAGAGGCATTTTTTGACAGGTACGACTTATACTTTGGTGTGACTTTACTCCATAAAATACAGTAAATTGCTAATTAACCCTCTGGGGCTGACGCCGTCGTATACAACGGCTAAGACCAAGCTTTACTAAACTGTAAATAACGTTTGAATGATATGAGATAGAAACTTACTTCTTTTTTTTTTTGCTGAAAAGTTAACTTTGTGGACTTTCGAGCCAGCCATCGGCCATCTTTGTACTCCTCATAGAAGCTGTGTGATGACGTGCGCAACGTGAGTGTCCAATCGGAATTGGTTCACCGTCACATGGTTTTCCAAAATCCAATCGTAGGGCAGATTTACCTCACGTGAAAAGCCAAAGATCGTTTTCAGGAGTGATATGTTACTAGTTGGCCTGTTTAAATAGCCCCCTGGGTGCTCCAATGAGTACATACTGTTACTACATACTCAGTGTGCCCTGCGCCATTGCGCACAGTGATCAGTGAAAGCAGGAGCAGACGGAGAGGCTCTGATGACAATCTCACATGCTCAAACACAGAGTGTGTAACTATCAGGATTGCTCCACTAGTTTGCATGTGGATGTTACTGGATAACTCTGTTGCTTTCTCTGCGTAAATGTTCAAAATGTGCATTTGTGTTTATTGTTTGAACCTTTTTGTTGTTCAGTCTTTCACAGAAGACCTCAAATTACCTTTATAAAGTGTCAAAACAGTTGTTTATTATAGTTTGCTGTGTGTTTTGAATAAATGTGTGTGGAAAATTATTTTTTGCTTTATTTTTTCCTTGCCTATTTTTGATTGTAAACCTTTATTACACTTATAAAACACAACAAAAACATATATATTCTGAAAGCACAGGTTGTCCTGAAAAAAAGAGACATAAAACTTGATTGTGGGATGCAGGGAGAGCTGTTAACAGCAATAATAAAACATGTATGCCAGGCGAATGAACTGTCCAAAAAATGCCCTCAGACCCCAGAGGGTTAAGTGCAATAAATGCAGTGAGACATTGGCGGAGCTATGGCAGGCTCGAGGGACAGAACGCATGGTAGGAAAAGGACGATGGCAGAGCAGCTATAAGTGTTCAAAAGGAAAATGTTTAGTACGACAAATTTTACCTTTTCTCAAGAAAAACAAAGAAATGACTCGTAAGAGCGCAGCTGAAGTTTACGGTACCACTGTGGGGGAAATCCTATACCATGTGGTTGCATCATGATGCACTGCTTGATGGGGAAAGGACAATGGTGGAGTGGTCAGTGTAAAATCAAAGCAAGTGTGAAAAACACATAAAGAAACATGTTTTCCAGTGAAAAAAAGGCCAGACATGGTGATTGTCCTGGATCAAGACTAAGGCCCATTCATTCAACAACTTCCTGGACTCTGCCATCAGAAGTGTTATCTGTATGTAACAAAAAGCGGCAAACTTGTACAGACATTTTACGTATGTCTGTAGTGAAATTCATGTCTCTGGGTTCTTGGAGTCATGAGGTCTCTGGACAGAGATGTGTGGAGATGCCAATATCTTTGCAGGAAAATGAAAATCCAAGACTTTAGGGTCCTGGTGCTTCCCATCTGACTGTATGGTTGAAACGAGTGATGACTTCGGAAAACTCAGAAGGATTGCTTGCATTGGGAGGGAGCGCCAGCTGCAACATTGTGGTGCTGTGGCATGTTTCCCTGGCACGTTTCTTGATTAATCTGGTTCCATTGTTGAGTTGCAGTTTCTGCCCCATGTCAAAACTTTTGGAAAAATAAAAGTTGTGATTTCTCTTAATGTAGACCATTTGGGCTGGAAGATGTAAAATATGCTCATCCTGCAATGCTCAGACAAAACACATCAGGATTCCAGCTTCACGGGAGAGACAGCCTTGACAGACTGAGACATGATGGGAAAGTCCCTGGTATGTCTTGGTGGTGCCTCCCCACCACCTGGCCAAACAATTACCCTCTATTACCAGGCAACATCACAAAAATATTACGGGGTATAACCTCTGTAAAACTCGATTGCTGGAATACTGCATATCATTAGTCACAATTCATTTCCTCATTCCAGTTTGAGGCACATAGCCGAAAACTTTGTCCAAAAGCACTGGCAAGAAGGGTACAGACTAACTTGCAAATCCAAACTGCAAAGCATTAAATATTGGTGATAACAATTCAATTTGTTCTACAAACGTTTTCTCACCTCTAATGTAATTTCTTTATTTTTGCAAGTACAAGACTAATATTTTTGATAATACACCACATTTGAGTAAGACGGCTATCTGTTTATTATATCTAGGCCTGATTTTCAAAGTGATCTTTAGAGCTATGAGAACTCTCCCAACTAAAAGGTAAACTGACAGGACAGAATCATTGTTTAGTTTTACTCACGTGCTGTTTTCATTCTGTGTGATAAGGAGCTGGCTTGCCAATATGTAGACCTGGGTTTGAATTCTGCTGATGGTACTTGTGTGTCCTTGGACAAGACATTAACTTTACATTGTCTAGGTCCACCCAGCTATAAATGGCTGGGAAAGTCATTGGCGTCCAGTCCAGGGGGAGTTGCAGACTCTCAGTTGCTTGACGCTATGGAATCTGGAGATAACCAATGGGCCTCTGGGCCTTTATAGGACAGGAGTGAACATTAAACTGATGATCAAGACCACAGACTGTTGGACAATTTATCTTTTGTATCTTCTAAAATATGTGCAAATGAAATGTGTTGGTTGAAATTTCCCAATTCAGTTCTCGTAATGATGAGGTGGCTTTCATCATAATGCTTAAAAAGGCAAATCAGTAGCATCAGGTAGAATAAAGTGAGTGGTAAGAATGATAAGAAAGATTTTCAGACGTCAGCCAACCCCATGAAGACATGCGCTGAGTTTCGCAGTCACACATGGCGCCATGATTTTGTAGAGGGTTGGCGTGGCAGGAAACGTATAAGTCTAGACCTGGCTGGTAGTGTTAGTGATGTTTAGTAGTGAGGGACGTTTACACAGTTAATACCAGCCAATCAAAAGTCACACCTGGGACCAGAGCTCAGGTTGCGAGCACATGAGCCAGAAACAGGCCCTTAATGTCCAGCCCACAGCGATATCAAGCAACAGAACCAGAACATAGAACAACATTGAGTCAGACTTAAAATTTATTGAAAGTAAGCTTTATTCTCTAAACAGGCCTTTAATTTTACCACAGTCAGTTAGCTCATTTCCCATGTGTCATCTGGCTCAGTCGTGAGCTAAAAGACGGCCGGGCTTACTGGTCACGCTGCTCTGTCTCTGCGCGTACACCTTATAAAATTCTTACGAACACCCACAGACGCAAATATACACTCAGAGGAAATGAAGGCGGCTCGATGGGGAGCGGCAGTTTTATGGAGAATCTCCTGGGGAGAACAGAGCCCATTTCCTCAGCCCTCAGGCACTCATTCGGGATACAGGAGGGTGCTAAATTACACGCCAGGCCACGCCAAAAAAGCTCTTTTATCTCAGAGGTACACAGAAACAAGAGTCATTTATAGTCTTTACAAGTCTTACAAACATACAGATTCTACCATCTGTGTAATGTAGCTAATTAGCAAGTAAGCTATCATCATAAGTACAAGGATTAAAAGTTGGTGAAATGAGCAGGAATTAATGTGCACTAATCTTAATATTCACTATTTCTTTGCAGATTAATTCCACAAACCAGTTTGAGTTAGCTACATTATAATTAGCCAAGGTAGCTGGCTTGGTAAGCAATTGTAGCAAATTGACTCGCTTAACTTGCTTGCTAGCTAGCATAGTTGCTGCTGTTATATTGTTATTACTTGAAGGGGGTGAATTAGTTGTTTATGAGTAAAATCGTGAGTGATATATGAAAAATATGTAAATTAAATATTAAATTAATAAAAAATATGAATTAATAAACACCCAAAACAAGGTTAGCTGTTAGCTGCTGGCTCAGACTCAGAGTGAGTGGCATGTTCAGGCTTTTTTCGTCACACATGAAGCCACCCATGCTCCACCCCTTTATGCATTAATGAGTTCATCGTGAATAAGTGCAGGCGGGACTCTCAACATGGCAACGCCCAGAAAAGGGGGTCATTTTGGCCGTTCCGAATCTATAGAAACCCAAAGGGTGACGTCACACAGGCTCTGTCTATATTTTCACCCAGTGTTGTCATTGGCAAATAAAGCGTTTTTTTCCTGTATAACTGTTTTTCCATACGCGACATTGACACATACCTTAACATTTGGTATTTTTTGCAGGAATTTATTCTCTGAAAACTACTGAAGCTTAAGAAGCTGAATTTATATTTATAGCTGCCTCTGTTACAGTGTTTTTTAATGATCCTGAATTATGGCATCACCACTTTAAGTGCAAAAAAAATAAAAATCACTTTCCAGTGTGACACCGAAAGTATTAGAGCTGCTTGGTTTCTAATTGCTGACTTCTTAATTGTCTTTCAGGTCTGGAAGTGTGACAGATCACTGGGACGAAATCACAGATTTTGTGGAGAATTTAGCTGAGAAATTCAAAAGGTAAAGTGAGTGTTTGTACATGCATGTACACAAACACACAATTAGTGACATTTCCTGATGCATTAGAGGAAATATTTATTTAGAAATGTTCAACAAATCAAGCCGCTTCACCTCCCTGATGAAATAATTTAACCTTCTATTCGGGATATTAGAATTTAGGTGCAATGACAAGACAGCATGTTTTGCAAAAATCACCCAACCATCAGCTCTGCCCAGCTAAAATTTGCATTCCATATTCATAGAGTGACCACGAGGGCTCAAATGAACGATTATCAAGACAACTAACAAATCGATTAGTTATTAGGTCCAGACAATGTTTGTAAAATGGTGAAAAATGTTTTCCGGAGCCCAAGATGAACCCAGATGTTCAGTTTGCTGCCAAATAGCAGCTTAAAAAAAAAAAGCTAAATAAACAAGATTCAGTTCATCATTTATCAAAATAGCTGTTGATTAATTTAATAGTTAATTAATTGTTGCAGCTCCTCTTCATGTAAACTTTGGAGTGTGTTGTTTCTGTGGACACAGTGATGTCGACTGAACCCTGCTGCAGATACACATATGGAAAAATCATTTGGTGTCCCGGCTGATGTTTCCCCTCTGTTTTTTTTTATTTTTTTATGAAAACCAGACTGGTGTCTGATATTTGCAGTGACAGCAGGCCGCATCCGTGTACAGCACTTCATTTCCCCAACTGAAACATTAATTACAGACGTGAATTTTTAATAGCTTTCATATGATATCGGGGTCGGCACATTCACTCTGGAAGCTACGTTTGAAATTTTCCACATAATTGATCTCAAATAGATCTCTAAAATAGCACAAACAGCCACATCTGCCCTTCAGCTTGGCTTTTTTTGTTGTTGTTTTTTTGTGCTGAAAGCCAAAACAACACCTGTAACTTCAGTGCTAAACCGCAGCAGAGAGCAGACCCTCCATGACTTTTCAGCTCCAAACTAAACACAACAAAGTTTCAAACAGCAAATCTGTGGTCATGTGCATTCTCTCACAAACAAAGCTGATATTTTTCTGTGTTTGCATGTTTGCAGTTCCCCCTCTGAATCTGGTTTTCGACCAGTAAACAGAAATAATTTTTTTTTTTTGTCACCATCTACATTACCGTCACGCACACTGCTCGAGTCGTGTGCACCACTACAGGACATCGTGTCACGTTTTTTGGCTCAGAGTTATTGTGTTATCGTGTTGGAAAATGATAATATTTGTGCACAAGCTGTTGGTTTGATCTTGGAGAGGTTCTAGTGGTTTGTCCTAAATGTGATATTTTAAAAAAGTGACATTGGTAGTTTAACATTGGCAGGGTTGTTATTTTCAATCAGTGTTTTTTTAAAAGCAATGAATCTTTGCAACATTCCAAAGTTGATTAAAAACTACACTGTAAAAATAGTGTTACTTTGGAGTTTTCATTTTAAAACACTGACATAGAGCAATGGCAGTATCTGTTAAAATGTTGAGGGCTTCTCAAATTTAATTTAAAAGGGTTTTGTTTTATTTAACTGCATAATTTCTACTTCCAAAGAGCAGTCAAACAATGCATGCAGCACACCATTATCCAAGATATAACTGCACGCAATCATCATAGAAATGATGGTGAATTATACTGACAAGACAAGCATATACATTGTTTATGCCAGAGCATAAATCATAAAGGGCCCAGAATTTAACCTTGAGGCACTCCAAACTTGATGAATGGAAACAATGTATACAGACAGATTTTTTAAAAAGGCAGTTTTATGTCACATGGGCTAGTGACTAACGTATGGTTTGATTTTATTTTTTTGTAGTCCCATGTTGAGGATGTCCTTCATAACTTTCTCCACCAGAGCGTCCATTGTCCAGAGACTGACTGAGAATAGGTAAAGTAACTGAAGACTTGTAATTATGATAAAGTGTGTTCATTTTCAATAGTACACTGTCTGGAGCTTTGCTGAATCTGTGGATTCATTGATTGTACCACTGGAAAAGCTGAGGGATGAATCAGTATCTGGGTTTGCAATTGTCCTGGATCAAGACTAAGAGCTAGGCTTTCAAGGACTTGTTGGACTTGGCTATTCACTTATCTCAGCAGTGGCATTTATGCTTATTGGTCCTTGGCCTTTGAGATCCAGAGAACTTGGGAAGATCTTACAGTCATGAGGTCATTGGGTAGACTATTGCAAGGGAAGGAACATCCAAGTTATTGGAATCCTGGTCTTTCTGTCTTAGGGTATGGCTGTGAGACACCAGCAACCTAAGGAGACAACTAGATGGCAGGTTCATGTACACAAACTGTATCAGCAAATATGCTACATCGTCAACCGCTTATCCAGGATCGGGTCGTGGGGGCAACAGCTCCAGCAGGAGACCCCAAACTTCCCTTTCCCGGGCCACATTAACCACTGACTGGGGGATACCAAGGTGTTCCCAGGCCAGTGTGGAGATATAATCTGTCACCCAGCCCTCATGACAGTAGGTGAGAGTAGGAACAAAGATTGACCAGTAGATCAAGAGCTTCGCCTTTTGGCTCAGCTCCCTTTTCATCACAACAGTACAGTAGAGTGAATGCAATACCGTCTCTGCTGCACCAATTGTCTGGCCAATCTCACGCTCCATTATCCCCTCACTGGTGAACAAAACCCTGAGGTACATGAAGTCCTTCAAATGGGACAAGACCTCATTCCCTACCCAGAGTAGGCAGTCCTTAGGCACTGTCCAAGACCTCCACACAGTGCTGAAGAGACGTCTCATTCAAGACCAGACTTCCAAGGCAGTTGGACGGCTTCCCTGACATCCAGTGTCCACCACGGTGTTTGAGGGTTGCCACCCACTGAGGCACCTGACGTTCAGCCTAGATGCAAGTTGATTTAGATTTTGTGTCACTGCATAAATTAAGACACCACAAAGATTGGAGACTCCTAAACTTCATGGATAGCATGCTACACATAGTGGACCTAAAGGGTGCTTCCACGTTGTAGGAGTAATGTGCTCGAGTCTACTGGAGATGCAACATGATGGCTTTCACCATGTGGTCCTAACCCAGACCTGGAGAGTCAGACACTGTAGGTTAAATGTGCGAGAACACCAACATTTCAAGAACATCTCAAGTAGTTTCCACAGTGATAGAATGGAAAAAAGGAACAACTGATATTTGTCAAAACCCACTTTGCTGTTTCCTCTCGACAGAGTGGATATCAGAAAGGGTCTGAACACTCTGAAAAAAGAGAAACCTGGAGGGGACACATTTATGCATCTTGGACTCCACAAGGTAAACTTTTTGTTTAATTAGTTGACATTTCAGACCCAGCATCAAACACCTTTTAGTGTTTGATGCTGGGTCTGAAAAATTCAAAATTCATTCTTATCAGTTGAAATGGACAAAGCTGGAATTCCTTCAGATTCTCATCAGTAAAATGTTTTCTTGTTTGAAGGCCAATGAGCAGATATACCATGAGAACCTTGGTAAGGACCTGCTTTTTATACCTTCTTATTTCAGACAAAGGTTAGTTAATTATTTTGAGGGTATAACTTGGCTGAATTCTGTTTTTTCCAGGGACGGCCAGTGTTATTATTGCACTGACGGATGGAGATCTGCGGGAACATCAGCTCATCAGTGCACAACAAGAGGTAGTGACTCTGCACAACAGTTCATCAAGCTTCTGAGGTGTAATAACGTAGTCCAGCCTTCCATTTATGCAAACATGTTTCAGCAGATTCTTAAACAAGATAACACACATTCTTCTCCCAAGACATTCCAAAGCCATATAATGTCCATCAATCCATCCAGCATTTCACAGATCTACCTGCAGTCTCCTCTTGGTTGGACGGGACCAGTAAACCTCCAAAGAGAAGCATCCAGGATTATTCTGATGAAAAGCATTGTACTCTGACCTTCAGGACATCAGGACTCCTTTCTCTGTACCTGAGTCCAACTCTTCTCTGATGGAAACTCATTTCAGCTTCTTGTGTTCATGATCTCACTCTTTGGTCATTACAAACACAACTGTCTTTGACGGCCGTGTGTTCCACTTTGTCCTTACTGGTGAACATGATCCCGACATACTTGGAACTCCTCTACTTTAGGCACGAACTCATCACCAACCCAGAGGGAGCATCCCACCATTTTCTGGCAGAGCACCTTGGCATTGGTTTTGGAGGTGCTGGTTATTACAAACATTTCACACTCATCTTCATCAATCATGTAGAACTATGTGGTCAGGTCGACTCCTCATCTGTGATTATTAAGGCGTCTTTCTTCATTCTAGATTTATGTTTTTGATAACGAGTGATGGCCACATGTATTTTCTCACAGCATTCAAACTGCAAAAAAAACAAAAAAACAAAAACAAGTGCTTTAGTGAGAGAATGTTCCGAGGTACGAAAACTGAAGCTACAGTTGTGGTCAGATGTTTACATGGCGATATTGAGCCTTTAATGATTTCTTTTAAATTTTCTTTTTCTGGGGTGGAATGGTTGTACAACAAATATTTGACATGTGAAAATACTTCCATGGATTTGTTGCACAATCCATATAATAAAAAGGGGAGTGGCCTCTGTGTGTTTGTGTGTCCGGAGCATCAACTGAAATCCAGAAAGAGCTGACTTTCGTCCTTTGGCATACATATGTATTTTTTCATGAGTCAAGTCCTGAAAATACCAAAGTGATCGGACCAATACGCTTCCACAGTAAGTGCCTGTATTTCAAAATAAAAGCCTGTGAGGTTTCTGCAGACCTGACAATTAATCACTTTGTCCATCCTATAACATCCCAGACAGCAGATTCAGTTTTCTGTATGTGTGTGACCCCAAATCCAGAATTAACATGTTCACACTCTGGACAAAACAGCAGAATTGTGTCTCAGCAATGTCTCACACAGGCCAAAAAAAAAAAAAAGAAATTTGATCTAATGTGAACACTGTCACAGCGCAAATATAAAAAACCAAATATAAAACTTAAGTTACTCATAATTTCTTTACATGGAATATTGTTCTGGATAAGCAGCTTCAGAAAAGCTTACTGATGA
Organism: Thalassophryne amazonica; assembly: GCF_902500255.1. Taxonomy (NCBI): domain Eukaryota; kingdom Metazoa; phylum Chordata; class Actinopteri; order Batrachoidiformes; family Batrachoididae; genus Thalassophryne; species Thalassophryne amazonica. The sequence goes on along the minus strand of NC_047120.1, from coordinate 66,991,986 downwards.
TTAAAAAAAAATCATTTTATAAAATTGAATACAGCTGAAAACAGATTAAACCTTCAATAAAACCTTTCATAAAAGCCAAGAAATTTTTCTATGTCAACACTTATAAAATGTTGCATAACTGTAAAGAGATTTTCCCCAAAAGTCAGCTGTCCTCCAGATATAGTACAAACGACCACATCTAGAACCCATGGTTCCCCACGGGTCAACAGTCTAGTTTTAAATTTAATTTGGGCTTCCTGTCATCAACACAGGATCAAAATTGCCTTATTTTCTGGAGTAATGTGCATATGTCGCAGACATGAACGAGTGAAGCTTGTCAGCATCTAACCATGTCCCTTAGGTCCTTCAGACTTTTTTCAGTAAAATGGTTCTTGGGAGCATGAGCATTACTAAAACCTTTTAGCTTCTGGGGGGAGCGGAGCCCCCCCAGACTCCTCACCTTTTTAAGCATTTTCCTTATTTTGCTTTTCAGCTTCTGGAGGGGCCCTGCCCCCCATACTCTCCACCTTTTTAAGCATTTCTCTTTTTTTGCTTTTCAGCTGACCCCCCCTAATTACAGCCCTCTTAACCCCCTGCCACTTTAAGCATTTTTTGTAATGTAGATGTAAATTAATATTCAGAGTTTTCAGCTAGTTGACAGTAGGGCTGTACAATATGGCCAAATTATAGTATCTCAGTATCGTCATATAAATTTATACATGCTGTCCATATTCTTGAGCCGCTTAGGTGGGTAGGGAGAGTTCCCATGGATTAAAAAAGCTTTTCAACCTACCATCCCTGGTTCTCAAGACCAGGCACCTTTTTTTTTTTTTTTTTAAGATATTTAGGTGTACCTTAGTAAACACGAGTTCCACCTTAGATTTGAAATGTATAACAGAAGCTATGCCTCACTGAATTTTCATATCAATATACGATATGACTATGATTTGACACAAAGTGCAGCAACAGTGAAAATTAAACATTCTTAAACTAAACAGTAATAATACCACACTCATTTTGCACTCATCATAAGGTTAGGATACTGTGTCCTCCAAAAGTATTGGAACACTTGGAATTTCACACATTTTAATTTGTTTATGTCATTTTAAATACAAGAAATACAAAAAAATGAAGAATTAAAATTTATAAAATTACCTTCCTCAAACTCGAACTGAACGCAAATCTCTAAAACTTGATAAAACCTGTAAATAATAATCAGTTTTTTTGCCAGTTTTCTTTAGACAAGTCAGGATGGAAACATGAACATTTCCAAGTCACTGAATATGTCTTGGACTTTATTTACATCAATTATGAAGAAATACAAAAGTTTCTTTCACCAAAACATCAAATCTAGTCTTTCATCTCAAATGTACTTTCTGTCAAATTGTGGCTGAACTTTCAGGTCTTCTTTTTAAGAAAATCCTCCTCTACACCACTTCATCAGGAAGATGGATTTTATATTTTTAATTAATTTATATCAAGTTGTAGAGATTTGCTTTCAGTTTGAGTTAAGGAAGATAATTTTAGAAAAAAAAATGTATTTGAAATGGAATAAACAAATTAAAATGTGTGAAATACCAAGTGTTCCAATACTTTTAAGGGCAACAGAAACACTGAGGAGCAGCATTTTACATCTCATATATAGTGCAGCAGATAAGAGAATATTTAGAGTGGAATCCTACAAATGGTGATACAAACATCAAATTTGGTACAAATAGTGCATAGACATTAACGCTTTTACAAAAACTGATTGGTTACTTGAATTTTCAATAGGCAGCCAGGTAGGGGTCAATTGAAGAATTACACAGGGGTCAAAATCAGGGGTGGGCAACTTGTTCCAGAAAGGGCCAAGAGCGTGCAGGTTTTCTTTGCAGCCACTGACTCCACCAGGTGATTTCACTGATTAATATCACTTTGAGCAGATGGAATCAGTTAATCAGTTAATGCTTGATGTCATGGATCAAACCTGCAGTCTTGACCCTGAACTCGATACTCGGCTTCAGGTTGCTCATGCTGCCTATGTAAGACTGGCCAATCTCATATTCCTGGATCGTGATATCAAAACCTCATCCAAAGTCCTGGTTTATTGCGCTATTGTTCTCCCATCTCTTCTTTACGGCTGTGAGAGCTGGACGCTGTACAAATATCAAATTCAAAAGCTTGAGCGATTCCATCAGCAGAAGCTCAGGAGGATCCTGAACATCTCATGGGAGGAGACGATTCCAAACACGGCTGTGCTCAAACGAGCTGACCTCCCCTCCATTGAAACAACAATCAGTCGACATCAACTTCGTTGGCTTGGACACATCCAGCGTATGGACCAAACCAGACATCCAAAGAGAGTTCTCTATTCAGAGCTGACTGCGAGACATCGAAAAAGAGGTGGTCCCAAGAAACGTTTCAAAGATTAGATCAAACGCACCCTTCAAGACTTTAAGATCAATCTGGATGTGTGGGAGGATCTCGCTCTGAATCATAGTGCCTGGAGATCTGCCTGCATGATTGGGTTAGGGTTAGACCATTGAAGGGGAGCAACGCCAACAGGCTGATGAAAAACGATGCTTGAAAAAGCTCCAAATTGCTCAACGAGAAGCCGGCACTGCACCCCCTCCAACTATCCCTTGCCCTTCCTGTCCTCGTCTCTTCTACTCACATCTTGGCCTATTCTCTCACATCAAATGGAAACACCCCTGATTCCTGGAACTATCCTCGATTATCGAGTGATGCCAACGATGACGATGACGATGCTTGATGTACAACTGAAGTCGTACATCAAGCAAGAATGGGAAAGTGTTATGTGCAGACGCAGGTTGAGGAGCGGACCAACGTCTGACCGAACCCAGCGCTAAATAACCAGAAAGCGGTTCCACAAACAAAACGATTTTATTTCCCCTCCAGTGCAATAATTAGTGTACAACATAAATATCTGGCTTGTCTGGCGGAGTGAAGGACGGCGCGCTCTCCAGCGCCCAAAAGAATCGAAGCCTCGGCGCTTCTGGACTCAGATTCACCGCCAAACACCCCCCAGGTGGACACGACAAACTGAAACGGAAAAGGTGAGGTAAATCAACAGAGCTACAGCAAATATCTTTCAGAGGCACACACTATCAGCAACACATTCAGGTCTGAATTTAAGCTTTATGTAAATGAGCAGCTTCTCACAACAGGTGGAGGATCATCAGTCCGTACGCCATGGCAGTGAGAAGCAAACTGCACAATTCTCATCAATGTTCAAATATACTGCGTAACAAAATGCCAAATTACTATTAACGATCATTCAGACAATAATCATCTCTGATGTGTGCTGAAAGCATGTGTCCCTCACCCGTCCTCCTTCACAGGCACAATGTGTCAAACCCTGGCGCGGTCCTCAGCGTCTCACAAACGAACGTCACAAAGTCGAGTTCCCGGCAATTCTGCTTGAACCACTCATGGCTTAAATGCAGAACGCCATCTCATTATCTGCTTCAGCTGAAAGTCTTTAAGTCTGCACGTGAGCATCATCCACAGGTGCAGCTAATAATGCTGATGAGGATGAAGGACTCTTCTGCCAGCACCTTCTCCACAGACAAAAACCAGTTTGCATACCACCTGGAGAGCAAAGAAAAGAAAACAACACAAAAACATCCAGCCAAACCCCCCAACACACAACAGGAAAGAATTCCACCTACAAAGCTTCAACAATTACTGTCCTCAGTTCTCAAATGCTTATTGAGTGTTGTTAGAAGGAAAGATGATGTAACATAGTGGTAAACATACCACTGTCCCAGCTTTTTTGAAATGTGTTGCAGGCATCCATTTCAAAATGAGCAAATATTTGCTCAAAAACAATAAAGTTTATGTTTGAACATATCTTGTCTTTGTGGTGTATTCAACTGAATATAGGTTGAAGAGGATTTGCAAATCATTGTATTCTGTTTTCATTTACATTTTAGACAATGTTCCAACTTCACTGGAATTGGGGTTGTATGATGTCATAAATAAAACTAGACACCTCCTGAAGAAACAAAGAACCTATGAACAGTGCTGAGGTCTTGAAGCTTTGCTTTCCTCTAAGTTTTGCTTTCTTAAAGCAGTCTTGCATATGGTCTTCTGCTTGTAATTTTTTTTTTTTTTTCTTCAAACTGAGGCCATTTGTCCAGTAAGGTAGCGGTGGTGGCCAAGCTGTTCAGTGTGCTTGTTGCCTGTACAGAGACTTCTAAGTTCAGCGCCATTGCTGTCCAGTGTCCATGTAATGTGGAGGTTGCGATTTCTTTCCACAAAAAAAAAAGGATATTTTTGAAAGCTGAGTGGTTTTCCAAAATTTATGACATCAGCACTTGCCAGAATAGAATGTGCTTAGAAGTTTGTGTACATGCCAGTAAAGCATCAAATTATGCTGAGACGAGTGGTCAAACGTCCAACCAGAATTCTGTCAGAAGCTTGTTGATGGCTAACACAAACATTTAGTCAGACTGAAACTTGCTAAGGAACATTCAACCAAATTTTAGGTGTGCTGTATGATTTTTGTTAGCTCTCTATGTATAATTTTATCCCTGTGTCAAATGCCAAAAACCCAAAATAAGACTTGTGTTACAACATCTTGGTGATTTCTTTCGTAGTTGTACAGCATTTTCAAATACTGGACCTTGGACCCAAAGTTCTATTTGTTCTCGATCTGCTCAGACCAGCTCAGCTCAGTCAGTGCTTATATTTTACACTTAGATCAGTACTTTGGCTCCTGAGGACCAGGATTGCGGAACGCTGTAGTTGAGATATTTGTTGGACAATCAAAAATAAATCACTGATGGCCCGATAATACCATGATATTTATACATATGATGAGCATCGGTAAACCTCTGACTACAACCAGTCACCCACGACGGTATCTTTGGCTTCATGTCCACGTGTGTAAACTATCAGAAAGTTAAAATTTGGTTAAATATATACTGTAATCCATTTCTCAGCCATCCATTGTTAACACTCATCTTATTCGTTGCTTTTGTTTCAGTCTAGTTGTCTGAGACTTATTTGGTTTCTTCTGTCCATGGTTGAACAGGCAGAAAGAGCCAGGTCTCTGGGAGCCATTGTCTACTGTGTTGGAGTGAAGGACTTCAATGAGACGCAGGTAATGCTTGAACAAATATAACAAACATAGACTACATTAACCAGTTTTGATCAGGTCAAAATTGTCACAATTTTGATGACTGTGTGCTTAAATTAGTTAATCATGAAGGGGGCGGGTCATGATGATTAGTTGTCAGAAAGCGCATGCTGTTCTTCACCGTGTCAAATCTAAAGCAACGTCTCGGGGCTGCGCTGAAGACTTAAGGGCACCGCTTTGCACAGATATTTTAAAATAATGGCATCTTCTTTTGCAGTCATATACATGCACCACACTGATAAATGTGAGGTACAGTGAGAGTAACAGAGAACACGTGCTCTGGAATTTGACTGCATACTGTGCAGTCATTGGCTGTTTGTAATTTGGCTAACCTATAATTTAAGAATTCTTGGAAAAACCATTTCAGTGATTTTTTTTTTTTTTTTTTTTTTTACTCTGAGTTGACTTTTGGGCCTCTGTGTGGCTGCCTTCATGGCAGGCGAGTCTGGAGGAAAGTCTGAAACCTGAAAAATGCCACAATAATTAAGTTCATCCTGTTAAGATACTCGTAATTATGTAGATGATTCAGTTTCCTGTATTTAATGCAACAAATGTTTAAAAGATGAGATATTGATTTTTTTGTTTGTTTTTTTTGTTGTTGTTTTTTTTGTTTGTTTTTTGCTCGTCTGGCTTGTTCATTCTCAGCCAATCACAGTCTAATTGATTGCAGTTGAACATGTTACCTGATTGTTGGTAATGTGCCACTGTTTGAATGATTCCACAGGCAAAGTGCCTCCTGACAGTTCTTTTATACATAGATTGTACCTGAAGTAGCATCATACTGGAAAATATGGAAGTATTTTTTATATATAAAATAAGTATCAGTCCTCCCAAGTGATGCACATAGAAAACGAAGACCTTTCCTTTCCGCATTCACTTTAACTCCTTCTTGCCTTTCATGCTAATTTGTCTCTCTCACCTTCTTTTTTCTGCAGCTAGCCACCATTGCTGACACAATCGAACACGTGTTTCCTGTCCTGGGTGGCTTCCACGCCCTGCGAGGAGTCATTGATTCAGTAAGTAAACCCCAAGCAGTGCTGTAGTCCCGGTCTTAGAATTAGAATCATGTACGTGGAGCAGCATGGGTACAAAAAAAAAAAAGAGGGCCAATTAAAACTACCTAAAGTCTCAAGTATTCCTTCATCCAAAGTGTGCGCGTCCACCAAATTCTGCTGACATTGTCCCTTAACTTTGACAAGCACGAGTGAAAACATCGCCTCCTGGTGGATTGGCGTCAGGATGAGCACTGAAAGATAATCACTGCTCTCGATTCTCTTGCAGATTATCAAGAAATCCTGCATTGAAATTTTGGCAGCGGAGCCGTCCAGTGTGTGCGCAGGAGGTGAGGATGTGCACGGACACTCTAAAGCTGACTTAACACATGCACTGATGCCAGCTTCCCGTCATCATCAGTATTGGGTTCATTTCATCACCGAGCACCTGGGAGACCTGAGCTCACCCCAGTAATCACAATCACTAATAGAAAGACAAAAATGTAAAAAAAAAAAAAAAAAAACTGCGTGTGCATCCAGGTCGCCGAGAGGAAACGTATTCCAATGGGGAATAAGTGCCTTGTTAAAAAAAAAAGAGAGAGAAAAGAAATAAGCGTTACAACAACAAAGGGTTTGAAATGGATATTAAATGGAATATGTGAATAGATGAAAAGGAAGATTATTAAACACTTTCGGAAAAATCTGAACCACATTTTTTTCACATCTGCTTTTGTCTTTTCTTCGAGAAGAAAACGATTTCACATGGGGATTTATCTTTGGTCTAGAGAAGGCCCAAGTCTGCGGTCCACTCATCCACGTTCAGGCCATCTTTACTCATTTAAAACTGACGGCAGACTCTTTGACCTCATATCACATCACTTATTATAGCAACTCGACAGCAGATTGTCGGGTCCGGAGAACGGTGTGGAGGTGTCTGACTCCCAACAATTAGAAGATTTGTCTTTCCTGATAGAAAAAATATGCTTTAATGCTGGATGATGCATGTTGATAACTTAATTAAATCCTCTATACTGTCACATTTTATTGTCCAGGCTCCATCTGTGACTTTCATCGCTCCATTACTCCAAACCAAACCATCACAGACACAAGATATTTCAGATAAAATTACATCTCACTGCCCTCTTATGGGACTCCATATAGGGCACCCACCTTGAAGTAATTTTTCTGGAAGATGTCAAATATCGCAGAACGCCTGAATACCCCTCTGTCTGCTCTACAGCACCAGTTTGACAGGAACTACTGGACAGACCTCTTGTTTCGTAGCTGATACAGTTACGTTGCCCTGCTTAAAGCACCATAGATTTTTTTTTTCCCTCTTAGGACTGACATTGATACTTTCCGACAACATACACCAAAACACTGGTTTCTCATGGAAAACCGATTTACAAAAAAAGAAACTAAGTTTGTCGTGTGACCCGTTAAGATTGGATTTGTAAAAAAAATTTTTCATGAATGACATTTCAGCATTTTGTGTAAACAGAGTCTTTCCAAGTGGTGGTAAGAGGGAACGGTTTTCTACATGCCAGGAACAAGAAGCAGGTGCTCTGCAGCTTCAAAATCAATGAAACCATGACAGTCAGTGAGTAGATCCACCCCTTATATTTGTAGTTTTTGTTTTACAATCAAATAGTACTCACTTATATGTTGAGGTCACTTTAAGCTGTTTTCATGCTTGCAGACACCCACATCAGTTCCACTACTCTTCTCTGCCATCTTCTTCCACATTCTCCTTTAGTCTGAGCAGTTGTCCAAGTATTTAAGATGATCTACAATAATCTACAATCATCACCTCTACTCCTTGCAGCCTCACTATTCGACTGTACTTCCCCCCATTCACACATAAACCCATTTGGCTTCTACTGACTTTCATTCCCCTTCTCTCCAAAGCATATCATCACCTCTCTAGGTCTCAATCTGCTTCCTACTCTGACTATATACACTTGGTGTAAAAAGAGAACTGGACTTTTTTTGTTTATTTATTTATGTGGTTTTTGATTTTACTTCAGATCAGTTTTAATATAAAAGCCAAAAGTGTAATTTTGGTCATTGCTGTATTTGCAGGATCTTATGCTGACCAGCAGAATGATCACGGTTTTAATTTTGATCTCTTATTGTTTCCTTCAAATGTGCACATAGCAAACTGTTATGTTATATTTTGTATTGACTTAAATACAGTTCCTGTGTACGTAGTATGTGTCTGCAGTACTCAGGTGATGTTTCATTTCCAGATGAGAAGCCAACCGGAGTAGAAAACACATTCTTACTGTGTCCAGCTCCTGTCGTCAACGAGGTCGGAAAGTAAGTGGCTTTCTGAAGGTTTCATATCCCCTGAAAGGCGCCGGGGGGATATGTCATCTATTGATGACTCTCGTTTTATTTTTACGGTCACACGTAAACTCCTTTCACGCTGTCAGTCTTCATCTCTTCACTCTGTTCTGGTCCCGCTGGGGGACATCAAAGCCACATGGCTGCTGGCCTCTGGTCTCGTGCATGTATGAGAATCACTGTGCACGTGCTCAGCCGTTAACCAAGCATAAAGAGTTATCTACCTACGAGTGGGAAGGTGAGGCACACTGTCACACCTTCAGAATCACTCAAAACAAAGCATGTCCCAGTTTACAGTTTGTTTTTGTCCGGAAATAATGTGGACATGCTTCATTTGCGAAAAAAATAAAGCCACAGAGCTGCAGGCTGGGATTTGGAGGTGCTGCGATGTAGAGTACCGGATCAGTGGTGAAGGAGTGTCAGGATTGTGCACAGAATATTTTTTTACTGCCTCTTTGACTGGTTGTACGTTTTTCAGTTTTGTTGGCGTGGTTTACTTGGTGCATTCTGTGCATTTACGTCTATTTCGTGCTACTTAAAGGGCAGAAATTAGGCTCTGGAAAGAATCCCTCGGTTTTGAGTCCAAAGACCTGATGCCAGCTGTAGTACTTACCGGTTATGTTTTTGATTAGTGTAATATTTGTTCCTGGAAATATCTGCACATGACATCATTATTTATCTGTATTTGGATCAAGAAAAATAAACCAAATGCAACACGGGGATAGAAACATAAAGTGACTCACACCGGCGGTTAAAGTGGTTTGACTTTAACTTGTAAGCTGGTTGACCGCATGAACAAACTCTTGCAAGAAATTTTTGCTTTTTTTATGTGTACTTGGCGAGCTGTGGCTGTGCAACTCGTTTATGTTTAACAACATACACAATTCCCAACTAATGCAAAATGCACCCTTTATTCTATAATCCTGCCACTGTCAGCAGGTAGGGTTGTTAATCTCAGGTACATCATGTGATTTATGCCTCCATTAATATCTGCACCCTATTTTTTAATTTTATTTATTTATTTTACACATTTTTTTAATATTAACATTGTGAAGCCTCTGAGCACTTTACTCAGCTTTGATGAATCGGTTTTATCAGAGAAATTACTTTTTCTACAAACTGCTGAAAAGGAACTCTGCAAGTATTATTAGGGAAGCTTCAGTAGACCTGAAAACAACAAAAACACCAACATATTTTTCCATACTTTAAAATTGTGCAGCATAGTTATTAATGAGATCTTCTATTTAATGACTACAATTACATTTATGATGATATTATTAAATTAATTTCCTAACCACTCACCACTACAATGCTTGGACAAAATCTTTAGTACTTGGATTAATGGTAAAGGTCCACCAGGTGGAGATATTGCTCCATTTCAAGAACCTTGAGCACAGGTTGCTGTGGAACACGATGACAGACCTGTAAGAGATGTGCTACTTCTGCACTAAACAGAGTGAAGCTGTCGTTTTAGAATTTAAGGAGGAAAAATATAGTTAGGTGCAGTTCTTCAGATGTCACTGCACTACTAACGTGCCAACAATTACAAAGTAGGCTGCTGCCGATTTTTTTGCTGCTATTTTGACTGTACTGTGAACTTTTCTAAATCGCCTGGTAGTTGCCCTGTTTTGCTCATACCATCCTTCCTCGTAGGGATCGAACGATAAGCGGTATCGATAATCAGGAGAAGTTGACTGATTATTAGCACAGACAATCAGGTGAATATTGCTGACGATAATCAGTTGACATTTGCCCAATGATTGGCCTGGCTGAGTATCCGATAATCAGGAGGGGTCAGCTGATTATTGGTGCCGAATATCAGCGCTGATAATCGGTAGACTAGTCCTTCAAAAAGGTATTTCTCACAAACTTAACAATTTTCAAGAGTGAGTCAAACTCTCACAAGCTTGATCCCCAACACTGTTTTGAATTTGACTGTAAATTTATCGGGTTATTATTGGAAAACATGCATAGTTATGATGGCGAGCTTCACCCGATTCCACAGTGCTCCGCTTCCTCTGTTGGTCAGACTAAAAACCGGTTTGTCGGTCAGACGTCATACTTTCACAGCCACCTGGTTGACCACCAAATACGACTTTAAAAGGCATGCCTTTTTCTCACAAGCACCGAACAGGAACTTGCCAAACAGAAGTCACTGAGGTCACCTCCGGTTTGTAGGACCGTTTTTCCGTGCATGAACGAGGACGGGATTCACAGTTGTCATAGGGCGCCTCCTGTGTCATGACCTGTTGTGTCATGGAGAGGCCATGACACAATAGACTCCTACGACTCCAAACTCCTGAGGAGGTTCAGAGATGCTGAAAGGGATTCTGACACGGAAATTCAGGAAAGAGGTTCTTGTTCTGACAAAATGTTTATTCGTTGCTGATGGGAGCTTGCTGCTGAGATGGATTATTGTTTAGTCTTACACAACATTAATAATTGTCCCCCGTGTGTGTTTGTGGTGCTTCAGGGTGATTTACCTCCAAGTGAGCATGAACGACGGCCTGTCCTTCATCAGCAGCAACGTGCACATCACCACCACAGAGTGTGTAAGTGCAACCGATCACTCACTGGATTTTACTGACAAGTCACTAAAATCAGGCACAAACAAACCAAACTTTACTTTCTGTACACTTGTTTGTGTTGAAAAGTGTCACAGTAACAATATTAACAGAATAATAAAATAAAGGGAAAACCATGTTAGAGTGCACACCCGTGCCAAACCCAACGAACACCGTCATTCAGAAATATTGGAGTATAATAACATATTGAATTGAGTATTGCAATATTTTTTAAATCAGTGACTCCATGAAACAAATGGGAGGTACTGGTTTTCCCAAACCTCTTTGGGATGTTGGAAGAAAGCAGATTTTTGAAGGGCTGTGATTGAGTTGTCCTTGAGAAAGGCACTAAATCTCAATGTCCAAGACTTTAGTCTGTCTAAGGTGTGTGAATGTCTATAATTGAATCAACATGATTGAGGGTGGAGCTTCATTTCGTTGGTTAAAAACCCTCAAAATGCAGTTTAAGACCATTTAAAGCAATCTAACAAAATAAAACACGTATGTTTGGAACATACGTGGAACTGGAGCCACTGCAGACTCCCAACCAGCCAAAGGAAACAAACTGTTTGAAGACATTTGCCCCCGGCCCATGTGGCGTCAGATGTATGAAAATGCTGCGAATTTAAAAGGCTTCTGTGGTTTGTGATCTGCAGACTTCAGTTTGCCGGCCCACAGCAATTAGTCACTTCTCCCCACTACAGACAAAAGGAAAAAACCATGTCGGCTGAAGGCACACCAAGACTGGAGACCGGTTAGCCTGATGTAACAATCAACATAACTCAATGGATAAGTTAATTAAAAACCTTTACTACTACGTGTGTCCAACCATCTTGCAGGAGCTCAGAAATCTTATTTGGTATGTTAGTACCAAACCTGAGCCCAATGACCACCATATGGATATGTGGCCAAAAACTACAGAGGATCTTCAGACAGCACAAAATCCCAGTTTACTTTAAACCAGTCAACACCTTGAGACAGAAATTAGTTCACCCTAAGGACAGGATTCCTAGTTACAAACAGAGCAATGTAGTGTATCATATCAGATGTCAGGAAAACTGTAATGAACACTACATAGGTGAGACGAAGCAACTTTTACACAAGAGGCTATACCAGCACCGCAGAGAGGTCGCCAGTGGACCTCAGTCTGCAGTTCATCTCCACCTGAAAGACACTAACCACACGTTTGAGGACAAGGAAGTTAAAATCTTAGCCAGAGAGAAGAAATGGTTTGAGAGAGGTGTCAAGGAAGCATTCTTTGTAAAACAGTTGTAACCCAGCCTTAACCGCGGAGCGGGTCTCAGACACGCTTTGTCCCCTGTTTACAATGTGGTACTCAGGTCAAAGCAGTTTCAGTCTTTTGTTCATGGTAATGAGTCATTCACGTCATCAGGAGAGAGTCGTCAAGGGAGCCATCAGGGGAGGCTTCCGTCCTGTCATTAGGAGAGTGCTAACTAGAGAACAATAGGTGCTAATTAGAGCTATTGTTTAGTCACTAGCCTATAGCAGTCAGCCTCTCGGTAGGTGGGGTCTGGTTAGGTTAAAAAACTCCAGCTTTTGTTGGCTTCTGGTTTATTCTTCTCTACAAGAGTCAAGACAGAGTTCAGACTACCAGAGCAAGAATGTTAGCTGAGGAAGCTTCTGTGATTTGAAGCGAAACGTCCTCACATCAAGCAACCCAGTCCAGTCGAAGATGCAAGCTTCTCTACTATGGAAACCACCTGGACAACTGAGAGCCCACACAGAAACTTTTTAAGGAGACATTAATGTTTAGCAGCTCTTACTGGAGCCATTGAGTAGGGAGATGAATCAGATGTGCAACACAAACACATTTCTAAACAGTTTGTAAGTTAACAGTCAAATTAATCAAATTGTGCAAAAAGTTAAGTGTTTATGCTACACCAAATCTTTGCTCTGGACAAATCTTCACCGAATCGGTTCATTCACCATTTAAAAGGAAGTTACACAGTCCAGAGTGACCGTCCACACAATGACATAAAGGCACGGGATTGAAAAATGTGATGCCGTATGTGCAAGAACATCGAGTGACTGCTCAGCTGTTAAGGCCCCCTGACACTTGCACGACTTTGATCTGCGCACTTGCACACACGTCGTTGTGACGATCCCACCCACTGTGTTCCCAGATGGACACCGTGCTTTTTTCCACTGGCTGCCATGTGCTCTACGCTAGATGCTGCATATATAAAATAATGATTTTGTAGCGGATTAGTCATTTTCTCTGTGAGTTGTCTGTTGAAAACGGCTCTAATCACTTTCTGAATCACAGAGGACTGCTCCAGCCGGAGCTGTTCTCGTGCCCACGCTGAACGAGCTGGAGAAAGCATTTGGAGCCATCTAAAAAGGTAATTATTTGTCATGTTTATTTTGTAATGGCTTGGTAAAACAGTTGCATGTTCTTTCCTTCTTGTGTGCAGCTGTAAAAGTATGTTTGTGACAGATTTAACATCTCATTATAATCCAGTGGTGTCTAAACTTCTCCAGAAAGGACCGAGAGCGTGCAGGTTTTCCTTGCAGCCACTGACTCTAGCAGGTGATTTCACTGATGAACTCATTCCACCTGCTCAAAGTGATATTAATCAGTGACAATTCTCTTTGCGCAATTGCATGTGTCGACACCCCTCTCACGTTCAGTCTACAGCCGTTAAAGACGAGTTTACTCTTCTGCTTGACACAGGGCGTGCAAGTGCATGCATCAAAGTCGTGCAAGTGTCAGGGGGCCTTTACTCTGTACAGTCTTGGCTGACCTTTCAACTGTTAATAATTTTACATGAAAATTGAAATTCTTACAAGTGGAATTGTGACTTGTTTGCAGAATTGGGTTTTTCACTAAAGCCTCAAATGTTCAGAAGAAAAATCCCACTTTCTTGCTCTTAGAAAGGGAAAAGTCGAGCTACATGTGATCCTCATCTGTGGTTAATAATGGGAACCGTGTTTGTCTCACGTGTCTTTTAACAGAAAAGATACGACTAATGAATTTAACTTGGAATCAGACAACTGCTGTTCACCGCTCTCATTGATGGAAATTTGTGTCAGGGTCTGTCAGAAGAATATAAGATTTCCAGACCTGGTATCAGGGTGTGCAGGTTCAATCAAGAATAGAACAGAATAGAGCCTTTATCGCCATTATATTGCCTCAGATGTCGTTCTGCGATAATGTTTGTTAAAGTCTGTTGTCTCCTCCTCAGTTTGACGGCACCATTCTCCTGATCACCCTGCTGGTGTTGTTCCTCCTGCTGGCCCTTCTCTTCATGTGGTGGTTCTGGCCTCTCTGCTGCACTGTAGTAAGAAACTGTACTTAAGCAGTGGGTCGTTAGAGAGGAACAAATATTACTCAGATCCAGATCTTCAAAGCATTAGCTAAAAAGACCAGGTGTCAAGGAAATACAAGCCAAAAACTAAGCTATTGCATGAACATGACATCGAATGTACCAGAGTCTACGGTGCATGGAAAGTTTACCTTTGCCCTTTGACTACAGACTTCATTCAGGGCTTAATTTAACATCGCTTCAGGATTTAGAAAGTATGGTCATTTCTGTATTATGTGGTATATTTACCCTTTCACTCCAGATTTAGGAGGGAGGTCCATTTGAATAAAGGTCAGTAGTCCTGGTGTTTTTAACTTGTCTACTAAAACCTCACACGTCTCTTTCTGCTTTTGTAGGTGATCAAAGACCCGCCCCCGCCACCTCCCCCTGAGCCAGTGAGTACAATATTTGATTGGTCCCACAAATGCACATAAACCTCCCAAAAACACACGTAAGATTTCCAGTGTTTAGAATAAAAATAAAAATTGTACATGAAAATGATGGATGCGTCCATATGTAGACTCCCAGACTGCCTTCGAATGTAGGAAAAAGGTTACAGATTTTTATCCAGTATGAAATATGGAGGGTTCTATGGATCAGCACGTCCATCCGTCTGTCCGTTAGTCCATGCCTCCGGAACCTCTTAGTCACAACAATTCCTCCCTGCATCACCTGAAGCTAGATCTGCCCTTGTTTATAGTCCCTAAACCTGCATTTATATTAAAAAAAAAAAGTGATTATGTGCACCACCCACATGACAGTAAAGATTATTGAATCTTCTTCATTTTTGGTGTGTGTGTGTTTTAGGAGTCAGATGATGAAGACGGCCTTCCAAAGAAGAAGTGGCCTACTGTGGATGCCTCGTATTACGGAGGGAGAGGAATTGGAGGAATAAAACGGATGGAGGTGAGACTGTGGCAAAACAGATGCACTTGAGTGCAGTGGTCTTTCAGATCACTTTATTTTGTGTTACTCTGTATAAATAATTGTAGGTGCGTTGGGGAGGAAAGGGCTCTACCGAGGAGGGGGCAAAGCTGGAGAAGCCTAAGAATGCTGTCGTGAAAATGCCGGAGCAGGAGTACGAACCCTTCGAGCCCAAGCCTAAAAAACCTCACAACAAGAAGCCGCCACAGAGCCGGAAGTGGTACAGTCCTATCCAGGTAAAACAATCAAACTCACTTCTCAGATCTTTCATTTACTTGACAGACGTACTGTTTTAGCATTTACCATTTTGTCCAGATTATAAATCGCACCGGAGTATTTATTTGTTGAATGTGCCACTACCATTTCATGCAGCAAGAAGCAAAATTAATTTAAATGGTGCATAAATCATTCATAACGCAAACACCACATTAGGAAGCAGAAGCTAATGAGCTAATTGTTATTGTAAAGTAAGTCCCTTTGGCTTCTCCCTTGTTTTCAGTCGAGGGTCACCACAGCAGATCTGAGGTGGATCTACATGTTGATTTGGCACAGGATTTACTCCAGATGCCCTTCCTGATGGATCTCCATATTACATGGAGAATGGGCAAGGGTGGGTTTGAACCGGGAAACTTCTGCACTAGAAACAAGTGCACTTAATTGCTTGGTAACCACCCCTGTTGTTGTACTAGGTACCACATATGAGTAAACTGCTTCTTTTGGCCACTAAACATACCAACTTGCTCCAGTTGAGTGTCACAGGGGGGCAGCTGGAGCCTTTCCCAGCAGTCATAGGGTGTGAGGCATGGTACACCCCGGACAGGACACCAGTCTATCCTACGGGCCACGTATAGACAGACAAACACACACACGGACCTACAGTCGATTTAAAGTTTCTGATTCACCTAAGATGCATGACTTTGGAGGTGGGAGGAAGCTGGAGCACCCAGAGAGAACCCACACAAACACAGGGAGAACAGGGAAACTCCACACAGAAAGGCCCCAGGTGGGAAGCGAACCCACAACCTACTTGCTGTAAGGCAAGTGCTGACCATTAAGCCACTGTGCTGCCAGTATAAGTTATTTCAGAGTCTTTCAGGTTGAGAGCATGATTTATTAAATGTATTCATTCTCTAAGATTAAGAACATTTTTCTTGTTCAGAGGTGGTGTTTCTCCTTTTTCTGCTCCAGAGTGTGATTCACAGTAACTCAGTCAGTACGCAGGAGAAGCTTGTCACGTATGTAGATGGTGCCACCTTGTGGCCATAGATGATAATGCCGTATTTTGTCATATGTAAAACGAAGAACCTCCCAAACTAGTGAACAAAATATGACTTATAGCCCATAAAATACAGTATTTGATTTACAGTCATGGATTTTGGTTTGTACTTATGCAGAACTTCCCATCAGTGATTTATGAGGAACTCCATCTTCTTTGTAGATTGAGCTCTGCGTTTTTTTGGTGTCAAACAGCGACGGTTTATTCTGACATAAGAGAGTCGTCTGCTGGTTCTGACCTGATTCACCTTTAACACGCACATGTGACCAAAGTACTATTAGCTGAAGACAGTGAGGCATTATGGGACCTGGCGTCATGAATGTTTTTGCTTTTACTCGTACATCACAGTAACAACACCAGCCTTTCATTCAGCCGCGGTACTTTGTGCTGCAGTACTTCTTTGTAAGTACACACTGCTACGTTCACACGGGAGATGCTGTGAATCAGCGTCATACTGCAGTGATTCACAACCTGGAGAGAAAACTCAAAGTCCACACTGATACAGCTTCTTCACAGAAGGTTCTGGTTTTTTTGAACGGGTTCCATCTCATGCTCTGTCTTTCCCCTTATTTATGAGCAAGACCCAAGATACTGCATCTCGAGCAGTAACACAGTCACACGGTCAGAGATCATCTGATAAGCGTTTTGAGTGCCGTTCACCTGTGTGACATCACGGCGGCGTTAGCCTCAGATTACAGCTCATGTTATGCAACACAGCTGGTTTACAACAAGGCAGCGCGCTCTGGCTCCATAAAAACTCTAATCAGCCTCCACTTTTTCCAACATGAGGCTCGTGGGAGGAAAAACATTCAGGACAATGATAACATTTTCTCTGGATTAGACATCAGGTCTCGCTCAGATGCCAAACCATTTAATACTTGATCTTTCTGATACAAACAAGAAGAGAAAAATCTGATTAACAGCTTAATCACGAAAACAAAGAACCTCAGACTCATGTGTTCACGATTACCTTCACCCTGTGCCCAACATGGGAAAAGAGTCCAGCGTACGCTACAGTACTGTGTGGCCTAACTTTACAAAAAGAGGTGTGTCTCTGTGGCTCCGCCCTCCTCTGCCTCTGTGCCCCTCTTTCCGTTTCTGCAGACTTGTTTATTTCTACGAATCTCTTGCACAGTGTTTTTTGCACAGGTAAAAGAATTGTTTTTGTTCATATCAGCAGTGTTTGTTGGTGCAGTGAAACAGGCATTCCCTTTCCAGACTTCTTCTGTGGTTTTCTGTACAGTGAGTGCTAACACTGCCCCCTAGTTAACACATTAGTAGGCACACCACTGTGTCAGACAGCAGTCTGCAGTTGTGAGAAGCTTCTAACGGCTGCCGGCTGAAAAATGTAGGAGTTGGCTGCAGGGATGTTCCTGCATAAAAATAATGTCAGTGAGCCAAAGGCTCATGCATCATAAAAACGATGGGCCTTTTTTTCTAGCAGTGTATGAGCCGACGCGTGCGCGACCGTATAATGAAACATTACAATATTTATATTTATTATTGTTTTAACAATGGTGCCTTTTCTGTTTTCCAATGGCCAAAATAGAGCCATCGGGTATTGTGAAGACCTGGCGTCTGTCCGTTTGTCTGTCTGTGCTCAGCATAACTCCAGTCCTGTTACTGCCAGAGTCTTCAAATTCACATAGAACATTCTTGGGACACAGACCTCAGTCAAGTTCAAAGGTGGCTTACCTTGACCTATTTTAAGAGGTCAAAAGGTCATGTTCTGTTTCCTATTGTTATGCTCATGTGGCCGCGGGTATTTTAGCATTGTGTTATATTTAAATTTCAGGTGTTAACAATAAATCCATCAAAATCACCAGCATAGTACCGAATTCATGACCACATTTTCCCCCCAAATATGCTGCTCCGTGCTACCGGCTAAAACCCTTCGACTCCTGCTGGGCTCACGCACTCGTGCCCCGGTCAGAGCAGGTCATATGAGTGTACAGCTCTGAGAGCGAGGAACAAAAATTCTCATTGCTCCGTTAAACTCACATGGATTGAAGTCAGCGTTTATCACGTTATACTAGGGGTGGGACGATACATCGCTTATTGTGCTATAATTGTACCACAGGGGCCTGTATCACATCGTATCGTGATACCTTGACAAGTCAGCTACTGCATGGAAGAAATAATGACCACTTACAAAGATTTATAAAAGATACAAATTGGAAACAGATAACACAGAGGATTACAATCTAATCTATTCACCATAACTTGTT